>NW_013676854.1:12776-15464 GCF_000517525.1 Limulus polyphemus | reverse complement strand
AACTGCGACCAATAAAATACACGTATTAGTGTTGTTACTTGGTTTAAAATCAACCGAGATACCAAAGTATACACTATGGTATTGATTTCTGGTTAAAAACTAACACTCCTACTCAACCAACTCCGACCAATAAAATACACGTACCAGTGTTGTTACTTGGTTTAAAATCAACCGAGATACCAAAGTATACACTATGGTATTGATTTCTGGTTAAAAACTAACACTTCTACTCAACCAACTCCGACCAATAAAATACACGTATTAGTGTTGTTACTTGGTTTAAAGTCAACCGAGACACCAAAGTATACACTATGGTATTGATTTCTGGTTAAAAACTAACACTTTTACTCAACCAACTCCAGCCAATAAAATATACGTACCAGTGTTGTTACTTGGTTTAAAATCAACCGAGATTCCAAAGTATACACTATGGTATTGATTTCTGATTAAAACTAACACGTCTACTCAACCAAGTCTGGCTAACAACACCCAAGTTTTACTAGTCGAGTTAAAACCACTTCGGATGTATCAAGTCTGTGAACGTCTGCATATTGTTTAATTTAAAAACAATAATCAGTAAACTTACAACATTTTGTAAACAACCGCTAGAGGCCTAACAGTAGATAAACTGTGAACTTTGGGGTTGATGCAACTGAAACGTAGAAGTCCGCGAAATAAATTAGGACGATAGGAGGTAACAGTGTGTAATTTGTAACATGTTTTTCCTCTTTATTTCTTGAAACACAAGTATTCTTTTTCAACGTATCATAATAACAAGGATGGCACGATACTGGGTTACAACAGGGAACAACCAAAAACAGAACGCTCGTTTTAGCATCCACTTTAGACACGGATATGTTGGTAACGGAAAAAGTTGGTGGGGAAACCATGGGGGTGGGAGTTTACCAACACAAAACCACGTCTTCGAACTACACACACTGAACATAAAAGGAAAACTTGGAAAACACTATTATTTCGTGATTTTAAAATAACAATACAGGCCTTTTTTCTTCAACAATGTTACGCTAACAATTATCACAGTTACAACAATGCAAAGTTGCTTCAAAACTTGCGCTTTCTAGCAGACGCCATCTTTAATTCCATATAAATCTCAAACACTGGATTTCAGCTAAATAAATAAATAAAAAAAACATTCGTCAATCTAATTACGTCCTACTCTTGAAACACTGTTCTGAAAACTCCTTATTTTCACCTCATTAAAAGACTGTATCCAAGCTCTTAATTATTTATCACTTTTAAAAGTGTAGTTTTTAAGTCAATATTACTCCCCATATTTTAGTCCTAACCATACAAAACCATAACCATTAAAACTGTGTCCTGAATATTACTTCTAATCATTCGATACCTTGGATGAAAGCTTCATCTTTTATGAACAGCGATAAATGAGAATGAGATCAAAAGTGAAAAAGTGTGTCACGTGATCCTCAGTGACGTGCATGGAATGCGCGTATTTGTAACAAAATGCTGCGCAATAAGCGAAAGGCTTAACAGTAATTTTCAGAGTTGGGAGAGAATCAGGAAAAGAAATAAGCGAAATTATCCAGTGTAATTGAAAATAGAGAGAGAAAAAAGGCTTAAATTAAAATGATAAATAATTCTTTTATCAAAAGAGACGCAGAAACAAACTTAAAACCTTAATACTGCGCACAAACTATTCGAAATGTGATTTAAGATTATAAATGCAATTTAGGTAAGTGTATAATAAGTAATTACGACTTCAACATCGCAAAAACCTGACAAACAGAAATAGCTTGTCGTGATATATAAGCAAGCAACGAGGTTTTGTTTAATTATTTTAAGCCTAATACCACAGGGACTTGCAGCTTTCAACGTGACATCCCAATAAGCTTCGATGTGTTGATGACGTAATGAACTTGACTGATTGAAGTGTAATACGTGGGTGAGGTATTTTATGATTTTATAGAAGACGTGTTGTTTTAACACATTAAGTGTTCCATAATGATCGACTTACGAACCGGTAGTTATTGTGCTGGACTGTGGATTCGAAGATCTGTGGTTCGCGACCCGTTAACGCAAAATAAAAATCGTTCTTCGTGCTTTAGGGCAGTGGGTGAGTTATAAGAATAACAACCAATTCCCACTATTCTATTAGAGAAGCACAGGAGTTGGCGGTGGGTGGTATTAGCTAGTTACCTATCCTCTATTCTATCACTTCGAAATTCAACAAGGGAAAACACAATAGTTTGAGAAACATCTAAACGATTATTTCAGGAAGTTATGTAGAATTGCGTGTTGTGCAGGCATGTTGTTAGTTATTTAAAGCTTGTTTGTTGAGGAAATTGTCAATAGGTTTTCAGAACTTGCAGGCTTAACAGTGTTCTTCATTACATGGAAGACAGTCACAAATTATGACTAACTGTAAGTAACTTTAACATTGTTCTTCATTACATGGAAGACAGTCACAAATTATGATTAACTGTAACTAACTTTAACAGTGTTCTTCATTACATGGAAGACAGTCACAAGTTATGACTAACTGTAACTAACTTTAACAGTGTTCTTCATTACATAGAAGACAGTCACAAGTTATGATTAACTGTAACAGTGTTCTTCATTACATGGAAGACAGTCACAAATTATGACTAACTGTAACTAACTTTAACAGTGTTCTTCATTACATAGAAGACAGTCACAAATTATGACTAA
>NW_013676854.1:8972-12063 GCF_000517525.1 Limulus polyphemus | reverse complement strand
CCGTTAGGTACTTTGGTAATTACAGGATAATTCCCGTTAGGTTCTTTGGTAATTACAGGATAATTCCCGTTAGGTTCTTTGGTAATTACAGGATAATTCCCGTTAGGTTCTTTTGTAATTACAGGATAATTTCCGTTAGGTTCTTTGATAATTACAGGAGAATTTCCGTTACGTTCTTTGGTACGTGTAGGATAATTCCCGTTAGGTTATTTGGTAATTACAGGAGAATTTCCGTTACGTTCTTTGGTAATTACAGGATAATTCCCGTTAGGTTCTTTGGTAATTACAGGAGAATTTCCGTTAGGTTCTTTGGTAATTACAGGAGAATTTCCGTTACGTTCTTTGGTACGTGTAGGATAATTCCCGTTAGGTTATTTGGTACGTGTAGGATAATTCCCGTTAGGTTCTTTGGTAATTACAGGAGAATTTCCGTTACGTTATTTGGTACTTCTAGGATAATTCCCGTTAGGTTATTTGGTACGTGTAGGATAATTTCCGTTACGTTCTTTGGTAATTACAGGAGAATTTCTGTTTCTTTCAGTTTGTATGTTTTTGAGTTTTCACAATTTTTCTACTTTTCGGAATGCTCACAACTTAATTGTGTCATTATTTATACAACTTTCTAAGTGTATTGTTTACTTTTCAGAGATTCTTGGCTTTAGATGCTACCCCCCCCCCCTTCTTTACTGTGAACATACTTATTAATGAAGATTTAGTGGGTTAGGAGGAAAGTTACGGACTTACAACCCTAAAATCCGGGGTTCAATTACCCGTCTTTGACAGATAATCTGATGTGCAGTTTTGCGCTGAAACAAACAAATACTAAATGTGTAGAAGGAAGTTAACTGTTTCCTTAAATGATTTCGTATATTAAACAGGGATCAGTATTGACTGTCTGTGCTAATATGTATGACTTCACTTGCTATTTTTATCATTAGATAACGCTTCTTTAAACTATGGCTTCCAGTTTTTTTTCATGAAGGTTTAGGCCAAGCAGGGCCATCTTCATACTCATGGTGTAGTTCAAAAAGAAAAGACAGGTATTTTTTTTCTCTTCGACTTTTAGCAATTAAGATGATTTGATTAGATCAGTTTCAGGACACTTCATGGTGGAGTCTTTGTTTATAAAATCAATAGTCCTATTGTACAGACAAGGTCGTTGAAAGTCATAAGAGTCCTTTACCATTATTTCCTTCACCAGTCTTGTAGTATTTTGTCTGTGATGTGAGGGCGCACGTTACTTTTGGTGGCCATGTTAGTGTTAGTAACAACAAATCAGCGAGGATGGTAACAAACATAAGTTCCCTAGGCTAGCCGGTTGTTGTGTCAAGTATTGTAATTTTGTTTGGTTGTTTTGTAGTGTTTTTGTTTGTCAATGATGGTTTTAATGAACCGAATAGTAAGGTCTGTTTTGTTATTGTTGTTTTTCCTGTGTCATAAGTCTGATGTTGGCTTCATAAGTCGGATGTTTTTTTTGTGGAAAATAACGTTTCTTGTACCACGTGGATTGAATATTTTATTGGGATATTGTCTTTTTAGTTGGCGAGTTATTTAAATTATCTGGTGAAAATAACCTAACCTCCAGTCCATGTAACAATAATAAATTAGTTTTATTTCCTCCTTGACGTTCTTTACATACATGTACGCTTCGTAACTTGTTATAGGCCTAAGTTTACGGTCACGCTATCTGCACCACACCAACATAAAAATCAACTTACTCGTCCAAAGAAACTCAACATGCGCAATAGTTAACATAGATCCAAAAACACATACAAACCGAATGATATTACCCTACCAGCTATAAACACAACTATTTTCTTGATGCTTCACTGTTTCACTGCAGACCTAATTAAACAACTGATTGGCTCATCCGTATTTATAACCTGATCCTTCTTTTAGATATTTCACAGAACCTCTCGTTCGTTAATATTTCCAAATATTCTAGGACTTACCTGATCTTAACGTGTTGTAAACTACAACGATAAAAATATAGCTTACAACAATATTATAAACCTCTATTGATGGTTCCAAAGTTTATTATATTTTAAGTCTAGATATATATATATAAGTCTATTTTTCTTATAGGAACTATTTTAACGTAAGCGCAAGTTGGTGTTTCGAAGGCTGTATTTAGTTATACAACGATCCTCGAACTATGAGTTTTCAATGAACTTATAGAGGGGAGAGAGAGGGTTGTTGAATGTGTTGTATTTCACTTCTGGTATTTCTTCATTTCTTAGCACATCTAAACATATTGTCCTTATTTTTTTTTGGCTGCTTACTAAAAGCTCGTCTTCTATTTGATCATCACAGAGTTGTCAGGTGTTTTGTTGTTTCCATGTAAACATAGTAGCTTTGACAACTTTAACGGACTGCAACTATATGTTGAAAGAAAAAAGAGACGACGTTTAGGCTTCTATACTGAGTCCTTCTTCGTATAGAAGCCGAAACGTCGTCTCCGTTTTCTTCAACAGAGAGTGTGTTGTTAGATGAGTATATTTCGATTCTGGTCCTTTAACTTCATTGCTTAGGTCATCTAAAAACATCGTTCTTGGTTAGCAGTTGCTTAACGCTCTTTTCCATTTCACGATCTTGCTTCAGTCCTAGGCTCAGAACTCTCAGTTGATGTTCTAACTCGCAACCCTAGGCTTAAAACTCTTAGTTGATGAGAAAACTCGCAACCCTAGGCTTAAAACTGTCAGTTGATGAAAAAACTCGCAACCCTAGGCTTAAAACTCTCTGTTGATGAGAAAACTCGCAACCCTAGGCTTAAGACTCTCTGTTGATGAGAAAACTCGCAACCCTAGGCTTAAGACTCTCAGTTGATGAGAAAACTCACAGCCCAAGGCTTAAAACTTTTAGTTGATGAGAAAACTCGCAATCCTAGGCTTAAGACTCTCAGTTGATGAGAAAACTCGCAACCCTAGGCTTAAAACTGTCAGTTGATGAGAAAACTCGCAATCCTAGGCTTAAGACTCTCAGTTGATGAGAAAACTCGCAACCCTAGGCTTAAGACTCTCAGTTGATGAGAAAACTCGCAACCCTAGGCTTAAGACTCTCAGTTGATGAGAAAACTCGCAACCCTAGGTTT
>NW_013676854.1:0-8120 GCF_000517525.1 Limulus polyphemus | reverse complement strand
CTCAGTTGATGAGAAAACTCACAGCCCTAGGCTTAAAACTCTCAGTTGATGAGAAAACTCACAGCCCTAGGCTTAAAACTCTCAGTTGATGAGAAAACTCACAGCTCTAGGCTTAAGACTCTCAGTTGATGAGTAACTTATAATCCTAAGCTTCCAACTTCTTTTTTCCTTGCTACATCTCCTTTGTTAGCAAAGTTTGAATAATACTAAATAAACAAAGGTCCAACTGATTTTAAATACCTGATTAATGTCAACATCTAGTTCTGATAGTTCAAATTCATTATTTATTTACTTATCGCGTATCCAGATATTAGTTCTCCATTTTTAAATCTCTACTGATCCTTTTCTCATACAGCTCATCACACAGCTCTCCAGCGATAAGTGTTAACGCTAAAAACCGAGTTTCGATACCCGTAGTGTGCACAGCACAGATAGAGATTTGCATGGCTTTGTGGATAGGAGGCGCTTGACTCCAATCTACGGTTTGCGGGCTCCAATATTCTCATCGAAAATGCTCGTTCTTTCAGCTGTGAGAGCGCTACAATTGACGGTCGATCCCATTTTTCGTTGGTAATAAGTAACCCAAATGTTGGCGGTGTTGACTAGCTGCCTTCCCTCTCGCTTATCACTTCTAAATTAGTGATTATTAACGCAGAAAAAAAGCCCTCGAGTAGCTCTATACGAACTTCAACAAACATTATAGCACATTTAAATTTATGTAGGTGTCGCTCTTCAGTGTTAATGATCTTCTAAACGTGACTTCAACAAACATTATAGCACATTTAAATTTATGTAGGTGTCGCTCTTCAGTGTTAATGATCTTCTAAACGTGACTTCAACCATTTCTGTATCGAAATTCTCTAGCTACGTTTTTTATATAAGGTCTGCCATTTATTGGGATACTGTTCGTTTATAAGAAGGAGGAGACCCTTGCATCAAAGAACACGCATTTCATAACCTACGAAATAAATGGCAGAATCAATACAACACACGGAAAGTCTAGACTTGTAATGGATCCTTTGTCAGAGATGAAAAGTCTTTTTCACTACCAGAACTCTGACTACACAACGGCCAGAACTAAACGAAGGCGGTGTTGTTGTTATACAATGGTTCTTTCCGTTTTTCAAGGTAACAGTTCTCGTGGAGTTGTATTAGTACCAGGAAAAACAGAATATTTCCGAAAACATAATATTGATAATAACATAAAAGTTGAAGTTTTCAGCTTTGATGTCAAGTTACGAACTTTGTTTAGTATACAGACAAACAACAACAACTCGGCATCAGTATGACACATTTTTAGATGTTTCATAACCTACACATGTGAACTTTGTGTCATATACAAATACAAGGGAACATATATAAGTAAAAGAGTAAAATTTATTTTACAATTGATATAGGGCCCGGCATGGCCAGGTGGTTGGGGCGCCCTACTCGCAATCTGTGGGTCGCGGGCTCGAATCCCGTCCCATCAAGCATGCTCGCCCTTTCAGCCGTGGGGGCGTTATAATGTGACGGTCAATCCCACTATTCGTTGGTAAAAGAGTAGCCCAAGAGTTGGCGGTGGGTGTTGATGACTAGCTGCCTTCCCTCTAATCTTACACTGCTAAATTAGGGACGTCTAGCGCAGATAGCCCTCGTGTAACTTTGCGAGAAATTCAAAACAAACAAACAATTGATATGTGATATTATATACAATTGGTAGTGATTACCAAGATTATTGACACAAATTCAGTTATCGTGTGCTTAGAAATTAAACTATGCTCTAAACTTATCGTCAGTTATACCCTGCATAATATGATACTAATGTTTCGTAACTTAGGTCTACGTCAATTTAATAATGCATTAACTTATGAAACCCCTGTAATAAAGTAATAATCTACCAACATTTCCCCAAAGATCTTTGTAAATAATCCTGTTTTTATTTATATATATTCTAAACACAGCATTCTTCTGAAACTCAAAAATTGAGCAATATTAACAGTAAGTAGTGAATAAATAAATAAAAACATAAGATAAAGCAGAAAACAGACTCTGGAAAACCTGGTAATACATAAAAAACGAATAATTTCACTACATGGTAATTATATCTAGACATTCATATATTTTCTATTCCCAAACGTTGAGCTGTTTATTTATTGGTTAACAAATTCCACAAGAAGCATTAGGTGAACTCTCTCTGAAATATCACAACAAAACGAATATTTAAGCTATCACTGTTACTATTATGACCTTCTTACTGAACACAGGTTTATTTATGATACCCTGTTTTGTAAACTGAAGCAATATTGTTTCACAGGTTTATTTATGATACCCTGTTTTGTAAACTGAAGCTACATTGTTTCATAGGTTTATTTATGATACCCTGTTTTGTAAACTGAAGCAATATTGTTTCACAACTTTATTTATGATACCCTGTTTTGTAAACTGAAGCAATATTGTTTCACAACTTTATTTATGATACCCTGTTTTATAAACTGATGCTACATTGTTTCACAGGTTTATTTATGATACCCTGTTTTGTAAGCTGATGCTACATTGTTCCACATATATATTTATGATACCCTGTTTTGTAAACTAATTCTACATTGTTTAACAGGTATATTTATGATACCCTGTTTTGTAAACTGATGCTACATTGTTTCACAGGTATATTTATGATACCCTGTTTTGTAAACTGATGCTACATTGTTTCACAGGTATATTTATGATACCCTGTTTTGTAAACTGATGCTACATTGTTTCACAGGTATATTCACTGGCTCACAATCTGCCGAACAGCATGTTGTACACTTTTCCGCAGGTTTCTATTCCTTCTGAGCCAAATATGTGATTCAAATAATGTTTTAATATGAAAGCAATTACGTTTTTTATGACTTTACAGTTACACTTGGTTAACTTTAATAAAAAAGGATTCAATAAGAGTTGAACCTTTAGTAATTGATATTGTTAAAAAATATGTGCCCTGGTGTAAATGTTGAAAACTATCTCAAGAATTTCATCAAGACTTAAAGTTGAATCCATATAAAATTGTAGTTTAGTTTTTCAAATTATGTTTTCTTTTGTCTTATCCATTTGTTTTCATTTTATGTGTCTAATTTTGTACAGCGCCACCTGCTTTTATCGAGGCCGCTTCATATAAATATTCTCAATTTTGCGCATGTTACAGGGGGAGGCTGTGATTGTTTTATTTTCTGGTTTCGATGTCACGAAGAAACGAATCTTCTCATTATGATGATAGTAAGGAAAAATGAAAACTAATTAAAAATTGTAAGGTTCCATTTCTTTTATTTTTCTCACGTGTTTTTTTATTTTAAAAATTATAAATCAATAACCTTGGATCCAATTATTTTAAGATAAACAATACCGATCCCTGATCAGAGAAGCATGCTTAATTGGTTATGTTCTACACGGGAAAACAAAGATCTCAGAAAGCAGGTCAACACGAAGTCTCTATACTTATCTCAACGACACGTCTACATCTTTTATTTTATTTTTTACATCTTCATTTAAGGTCATTAACTTGAACTATTTTGTATTCATTTACATAACACGCTGAACAAAATCCTTAGATTTTGTTATCATGGCAGTCTGTTTAAATAACATAATATTTGTTCAGCACGCTGTTTAGTAATGAGTTAATCTGCCTGTAGTGCATAACATCTGGATGAACTATTCAACAATGGAAAACTTTTCCAGGTCGGAAATCCGTAACTTAAGGCAGTTTTCTCCTGTTTGTTAATAGAGATTTCAAAGAAGATGTTGAGAACGTCATAAAGCGTTATATGCACGACTAGACGATATTTCATTTCTTCGTGTCAGAAACGACTTTTCTAAATTGAAACACGCAATCTGTCGATATTACAAAGGTAACGGTTCTTGTTTTAATGAACACGCAGGCTTTTTATTGATAGCAAAATTATAAACACTTCCCATACAGCTCATCCCGTCAATAAAGCGAACTCCACATTGAGAATATTTCTGTGTAATATTGTTCCGAACTATAATAATTGTGGGATATATGACAGAGTGGACAAGATAATTGAGTGGAAGATAAGTCGTTTATTAGTACAATGCACGGGTAGAATAATGATAGGCATTATGTAAAGGACAGTTTTTATCCACTTGTTCACACCTGTGTCTTCCATAAGAGCCACTCGAAACTACCTTTGTCTAATAGGGTATTTATTATCAGACTTCAAGCGATGTATTTACCATGAAAACCATGACTAAAACATCTACCTTCATCTTGTACATTATCCCTGACTAAAACATCTACCTTCATCTTGTACATTATCCCTGACTAAAACATCTACCTTCATCTTGTACATTATCCCTGACTAAAACATCTACCTTGATCTTGTACATTATCCCTGACTAAAACATCTACCTTCATCTTGTACATTATCCCTGACTAAAACATCTAACTTGATCTTGTACATTATCCCTGACTAAAATATCTACCTTCATCCTGTACATTAGCCCTGTTTAAAAGACTTAGCTTCATCTTGTACATTATCCCTGACTAAAACACTTGGCTCCATCTTGTACATTATCCCTGACTAAAATATCTAACTTCATCTTGTACATTATCCCTGACTAAAACACCTGACCCCATCTTGTACATTATCCCTGACTAAAATACCTATCTTCATCTTGTAAATTACTGCTGACCTAAACACCTGGCGTCATCTTGTAAATTAGCCCTGACTAAAACACCTGACCCCATCCTGTACATTATCCCTGACTAAAACACATAACTTCATCTTGTACACTATCCCACACTAAAACACTTGGCTCCATCTTGCACACTATCCCTGACGAAAACACCTATCTTCATCTTGTACATTATCCCTGACCAAAACACCTGACCCCATCCTGTACATTATTCCTAACTAAAACACCTAGCCTCATCTTTTACATCATCCCTGACTAAAACACCGAGCTTCATCTGATACAATATCCCTGACTAAAACACTTGGCACCATCTTGTAAATTAGCCCTGACTAAAACACCGAGCTTCATCTGATACAATATCCCTGACTAAAACACTTGGCACCATCTTGTAAATTAGCCCTGACTAAAACACCTGGCCCTATCTTGTACACTAACGCTGACTAAAACACCTGACCACATCTTGTACATTGTCCCTGACTAAAACACCTGGTCTCATCTTGTATAACATCCCTGACTAAAACACCTGGCATCACTGTAAGTGAGACGAATCGTGTGAAATTCTTGTGGAGGTATGAGCAGATTTTTGAAGACTAGTTTTAATAAATCCACTTCTCTGATGGTATACAGTCGGTCCTGTGATTAGTTGATCAATCAATCAATCTCCTGAGCAATCAGCGTGTGTAGGAACATATTGCAGAGTTGCGTGATACTATTCGATCAATACGAACTGGGCCTGACGACATGAACAGGGTTCATCATTTCCTATTACACGGGGCGACTTGCACCAGATTTGAACCAGATTTTCACTGACCGTTAACACGTTCCAAGCTGCCTTAGCTCCTATCCATTAAGTGCTACTAGACATTTTAATGTACTCGATTTTCTGTATTACAGCCATAATCCCTGTTAATGTATAAAATGACACCTTCGACCACATGACTTTATTACACTAAAAGCGTTGTAATCTGTGTCTCTAGCCTGAAAAGAAACGAGTGCTTTGTAACGTAAGCCCCTTTAAAACGCAAACGTAAACACACATACTGCTGTAAGAGATATGACAAGTATGATGAAACTTAATTTGGAAGACATTAAAATGAGGAAGTTTAAAAAAAGACTCTTTACGTAACTTAGATACTTAATAAAGTCTGCTAATCTTTAAATTTATTTATAAGTAACATGAAACGTGTATTAGAACCATACTACATGTATCCAACGAGTCTTTTCGCACAGTTCAAGGGATCCACATGTCGGCTGGGATATATATATAGTGACCTTATTTATGTTGTCAATTGTTGTATACGTTAGTGAAATGTAATTTGTATCAATATATATATATATATATCTACGTCAGCTTTTTTTTCCAAGTGAGGTCCCAACCCAAAAGGGGGGTCTTAAGGCTATTATAGAGGGGCAGGATATCATAAAAAGATTGCGATAACGCATAGTTTACAGTATGTACAGCAATTTGCTATCACTTTATGTGTGGGGTGGAGTGGAGTCGTCACAGATTGGAATATTCTAAGGGGGGGCCAATAATAGAAAAAGGGTTTGAAAACTCTTGATTAAAGGCATTACAACTCAGTATTAGTTTATAATTTTTTATTAACAACAAGTTATTTATTATTAATAACACTATACCCCGGTGGGTCAGAAATAAGTTCACGAACCTAAAACGCCACAATACGGGGTTCGATTCTCCGGTGTTGACGCAACGTTAAAATAAACAAGGAATTATCATTTAATGTACTTGAATTAACCTTTATTTATCATTCAGGCGAACTGTCGAACCAGCAAGCTAGTCGCTATGCTCACTGGCGGATCCAAGAAGGCCAAAGGGGGACATGCCCCCAAACACTTATTAAAGGCAGATATTCAAGACTAAGTGTACACGAAGGCTTTCTTTGAATTAACTTTTTACTCCTAGCTGACATATCCTTCTTCCAAATAAATCTTACTCATCTAACGAAGAAAGATGGGGGGGGGGATATATGCGTTATTCCACAATTTCACCTAACTTGAACGAGTTGAGTCCATTTCGCGTAGCTTTATGATAGGTTCTCGCTCAGCTTAAGTTACTGGTGGATTTCCTGACGACGTTGACACGGTTTCAGGTTGTTAGAAAGTTAGACCTTAAATTATTTGATCACCCTAATCTTCACGATGAAGAAAACGCAAAATGACCCTGCAAACAGTGGCATCCCTCTCCCAAAATTTCAACTAATAAAAATAATAATTCACTTAATTAATCTCTCACCCCGGTCTGGGAATGTCTAGGGGCTAGGTCACTCGATTAAAAAATAATGGACGAAATTTTCCTGCAATCCCCTCGTCCTCTTCTTTTTAAACTCTTAAATCATGTTATTCTCGTCTTAACCAAGAACCGAGTGTTTGTTATAAGATTGGGAGGAGGTAGTCTTTGGTGACGATCTTTAGCTCACGGCGAGACAGTCAGCGAATCGGTAGCTTTGGACGAAGGGTTTCCAAGCTAGTATTCCTTGGATTTATCTTGTGTGTTGCGAACTTCTGATAACTTATCTCGACACAAGTCACGTCTCTCTCTCCCTAAGGTGAGGTGGCAGAATATTTACTCTCGACTCGACAACACAAGTCATGTTTTTTCCTTCATTTTTTTTGAGGGGGGAGAGGGGGAGGGGAGGTTAGATGAATCCATCTTTCAAGATAGATATTCATTTTTTTAGTCTGTATCTAAAGGTAGGCACTAAACTGTTTTCTATCTGTGACAGTGGACTATTTCTGATTTATAATTAATTTACTTATCATAAGACATTAGTATTAGGCCTATTATTTATATTTCACACTGCATTCTATACCTAATACCATAGTGATTTTCAATAATTACAGTACCATTAAAATATTATCTTCATAATTCTTAAAACTTCCTTGTGGTACTAGATATAGAATCCAGTGTTAAAATTATATTATGATTATATATGACAAGTATAATTAATTATAATCATGCTTCGCCAGCTTGAAAATAACAACAATCTATATATACATATATATTCCTATATATGGGTTTACCACCATTGACATTATATCACTATGGGTTTACCATCATTGACATTATATCACTATGGGTTTACCACCATTAACAGTGATATTATATCACTATGGATTTACCACCATTAACATTAACATTATATCACTGTGGGTTTACCACCATTAACAGTGACATTATATCACTATGGATTTACCACCATTAACAGTGACATTATATCACTATAGGTTTACCACAATTGACATTATATCACTATGGGTTTACCACCATTAACAGTGACATTATATCACTATGGGTTTACCACCATTAACAGTGACATTATATCAATATGGGTTTACCACCATTAACAGTGACATTATATCACTATGGGTTTACCACCATTAACAGTGACATTATATCACTATGGGTTTACCACCATTAACAGTGA
>NW_013676853.1:3786-14880 GCF_000517525.1 Limulus polyphemus | reverse complement strand
GATACAACTTGATTCTTGATTCTTGATACGTACACTATAAACACAGAACCCGTTCTTTCTTTATAGTGTAAAACGACAAATCTTTATGTCCACTTTACACCATAAACACAGAACCCGTCCTTTCTTTATAGTGTAAATCGATAAATCTTCAACATGTAATTAAAAATATCTTTTCTATTTTCAGAGAACTCCATTTTCCATTACAAACTGCCATCTTAAAACACGAAAACTTTATTCCAAGAAGGCAAAGAGCAATCAAATATGAAACTTACTCTTTATTAGCTACAACACTAACACTGAGCCCCTAGAGAAAACATTAAGGAATAACAAGTTAAGGATCATAAACAAATATCTGTACACCATTAAAGATAACCTAACTTCAAACATCCAAAGTTAAAAAAACAAGGTGTTTATATTACACCGTGTCACTCCTTTGTGTAAGGTTATGTAGATAAAACTAAAAGTGCTAACAGGAGTTTCTAAACACGACATTAAATTTGGAAACACAAACATTGCCATTTTTATTCCTATGAGAGATTCTGGCCAAATTGATTGGAAATAAAGAGGAATTTTATGTAAATTGAATAACTACATTAAAATATGAATCGTGGAAAGTTATTTCATCAAAAGCCTGCCTAATTCATACACCTCCCAAGGCTACTTTAAGCTAAAGAACTTGGTGATCTCTTGTATATTTAAGAAAATTTGAAGTTTCAGGGTTACATAGGTGTTGTTGACCAGTTTTTCTACCAGAACACAATGTGAGACTTAAGAGGGCACACAAATGTGTCAAGACTAGTTTCTTTAATATTATAACTTCTGACAGTTTGTTACACTTGCTGCGTTTTTTGCTAAAAGTGAAAATATTTTATATCATAACTAGATTTCAGATAAAGAAATTTTCTGTAACTGGATTTACAATGAATATGAAAATATTCTATGGTGCTAAATAAATGCAACACCCAAGGATGATCTAATGATCACTGATCTGTCAGATCATACATGTTATGCTTATAAAGCATGATCTCTCTTTTTGAAACTAGATGAGTATCTTTAATGATACCCAAAATTATTCAAAAATCAGTGTTTTTTTTTAGTCAATTTATTTACATCTTAAATACAGTCAAAAGATTAGATATTTCATGCAAGTCGTGGTCTCTTCTCTGGTGGTGGTTTAATTCCAGTTTTTGCCGACTGAGTTGGAAATGGAGCCGCATGTTGTGTTTCTGTTTTTTCTTGCTTAACTTCAACTTTTATTTCAGTTTTCACACTTTCCTCTACACACACACAAAAAAAATACTCATTAAAAAGTTAAATATTAAGCAATGGAGTAATAACAGCAAATACGTTGCATTTTTTTTTATATAAAGAATCATTCCTTCTCAATATCTCATTAAAGACACTTAAATTTAACATCCAAACTATTTATGGGGTTTTTCAGTCTTTTTTAACTCACCACATAGTAACTCAAAAAACCCACAAATATTATATTTCTTTGGTTTGTTGACCGAAGCTGTGCTGATGAGTCTTGAATATGCAAAATTGCAGTTCACAGCAGAGTGTGGTCAATCAATGAATGCACTAGGCTCCTATGTCACAGATTATATTTTCAATCTTACCTTTGGTGAAAAGAAAAGAAATCTGTACTATATTACATCCAAACAAGCCAGTAAACAACGTTGTAAATGTAGCTAAGTTGATACTGACAAGTCATTTCCTATCTTTGATTATGCTTTATTACACCGAAACTTTTAATTTATTTAACTTATTTCTATACTAGTAGTGCTGATTTTATATTATTTTAAAACATTAAAAATTTCTTATGAAGATCAGAATGACTCTTAGACCAGCATAAAAGCAGTTGAAGGAAACATCTGTAGTTCTGCCATGTTTCCCTTATCAATTCATTTTAACAGAAAGAGCTCCAACAGTGAAGTTTATCAGCAACTGTCAATGTCTTGTTCAATTTATTGAGCTTTAACTTGCATGTTACATTAAAGTTATTAGAAATCTATAAGCTTTAAAAACAATAACTTATTCATACTTTTGTATTTACAATAGGTTTAGATTTTTAAGACTTATAACTAGCAAACTACCCATAAAAATTCATGGGAAATCTGTACATTCTTCTCATTTTCTAGGGAATTATGCAGCCTAAGAACCCCACCCCCCCTCCAAATCCCTTGAATAACCATTAATAAGCTCCAATTTGAAAATTAAAAAAATATAAATGAAAATAAAATTGAAAAATCCCTCCAATGCTATGGCATAGTGCTAAATTTTATAGTGTGATCTCTGCCAAACTTTGTCAGACATACGATGTCACCATCATGGTAAATATCTCATACTTAAAACCTGATTTACATTTTTTATGAGTATTTTAAATGAAATATATGCAGCACTAATCATTTAAAACAAGTTACATTAGTAATAAATTGAATATGAATATGCTACTAAGGGAAAACGTGCAACTCAGCTTCCTTTAAATTAAGAAGCAAGGAAAGAAAACAATGGGTACCATATATAAAATACTTTTAGCACCATGTCTACTAAAAGTATTAATAACTTACTTATATTGCTTTTCACACCTCTTGTTGTATAGTATGTAAATAATAAGCCTTTTAAAAATGTGTATGTTTTAAACACAATTTTAAAATGAATTTTAAGCATTTAATAACATTTATTTGTCTTAACAGCCATGTGACATAGGATAAAAAAATATTTTATTTTAATGGTCTGATACGGCTCTTGAGCCTATGTAGTCACACAATGCCTGATGCCAGTTCCTGAGAAAGAGTTACAATGTGTGTGTGTGTGTGCTGTGCAGTGTAGGAGAGCTCTACTAATGGACATAGATGGAGGGATCACAAACAGCCAGCTTGTTCTCCAACACTGTGAGATGTTAGTTTTTTTGTTGTTTTTTTATACACGTACTATTAGTTTTTGAAGATTTGGGACTGTGCTCCAATTTCAGGTGATGGCAGTGCTAAACCCTGCTTAAAAGTCATTATCAATATTGATGATAATCCACAGATCCTAACAGACCCCAGGTAAGCTGTTTCAATCAAACTGGAAAGCCTCAACAAATCCTTACTCCCATTCTGAGGGCCCCTTCATCACTTTAAGTTATTGTTTTTGTTATGTGGAGTTCAAGAACCTAGGTACAACATTTCAGGTTGCTTTTTCTAAATTAGTATGAGCAGTTCAAAAACATAAAAAAACAAAGTAAATACAGAATAAGAATGAAGAATTCTGTTCGACTGAGAAACTTCCAAATACAAAAGAGGTAGAAGTCTGAAACTTATACAAACCTGTTTGTTTTTCTAGTTGTGGAGGAGATGGAAGTTTTGGAGGGAACTTTTTTGTGAGCTCAGCAAGAAGTATGTCAACTCTTCTCCTCTGGAAGATGGAACTCGGTTCTTCTTTAACCTTTTCTTTGGTCTTGGTTTTGTCTATGAAAATTTGTAACAAATACTATCAAACTGTTGTTCTTCATACATACACAAACTGAATCAAATTGTTATATAAAGGAAACAAAAACAACAAAGTTACAAAATGTTTATAATGTAAACTTACCAGAATCTTTTTAATTACAATAAATAAATAAAGATTTCAAAGAAAATAAACAAAAGCAATACACATTTCTTAATAGCAATGGTCAATTATTGTTTGCAAATATCTGATTAAGTACTGAATGGATCACTTAAAGTATGAATGATCTACAAAACCTTCTGCAAATAGGATCAACACCATTTTACTTCAAAAAAGAACAAAGTATTTTTCAAAAAACAATGACTATACTTCTGTTAAACTCACACCTCTAACATTGAATCATACAATCGATTAAGATTAGATTTTACATGTTCTAAATTATATTTTACAGTCGTTGTTATACAGTGGTGAGTAATGTACATAAATTTTGTGGAATGCAACTAACAGTTGATCTATATATGTACATCAAAAATTACAAAGCAACAGAATAGTATGAAAAAAATTTTACTGCTAAAAGTATTGTCCATGTAAATTAATCTAAAGTATAAAAGTGTGGCAGTTCAAGTTTTCTATATTTCAACTGCTACACACTGTAACTCGTGTAATTTTGCGATAGTTATAAACAAATCTTAAACCTATGCTGAAAATAAGCCTAAGTACAGATGCATAAAAACAAAGATGATTAACTGTGTGATGAAAATAATTAATAACAACAGCACTAACCTGTTGCTTCTTGATCTTTAAATTCCCACCAATAACCTTTAGATGGGTGGTATCTGGAGTAGGAGAGTGCTGAAACATAAAAACTAATATCAACTTTGTTAGCACCTTAAAATACCACACAAACCTTAAATGTTACCATGAGGGTAATGAAGTGACTTGATAAGGCTAGCAACCCCAACACATACCTTGACCAAGATTCAGAAACACAAAATATGTTGATACATAAATAAAAATGGGTGAGTGTACAATTATACACATTTAAAACATGGTACAACAGCAAAAATGCCAAATCAATCACAGTTAAGAAGGCTTTGCAAAGAACTTGATAAAAGTAACAATGCCTTTAATAAAAATCCAGGTACAGAAATATTAGAAAAATAAAGGAACTAAAGCTTCAATTTGGACTAAGTTATAAATAAAGTTGAACATGATATTATCACTAAGCAGTTGTATCTGTAAAAAGAGAATATCTCACCTTCATCAAAAGCTGATTGAAGATGGTGAACACTTGTTAACTGGAAATGAAAAAAAAAATACTGTTAACTAACTTAACTCTACATTTATCATAAACAGATCTCTTTTAAATATATTATACACCAAACTGCTTATGGGTCCAAGACTTGGTGGAATATCAGGTTCCTAATGACACGAGTCCCAAATTTACACAAATATAATCAAAACTAACATAAATATAACAATTATTCAAACTAATTACTCCCAGGTAATTTTTTGGTTAGTTCCTTATTCTGAGTGTTGTAACATACAATTACTAAATATCACACAGTATGTAGACCCCACCAGTAGAACTGGATGATTAGTGGAACATATGATTAATCAAGTATTACTCATTCCCCAAGTTTTGTTCAACTTGGGGCACGATGGTGAGTAAAACAAAATACGTGGCCTAACTAATTAGTGAATGAATATTTGCTGTAAAATTCTTATCAATGCTACAAGTGTATCTACCAATTTGGTCACCAATTCTGATTTCATTCCTTAAAGTTGCATGCTCAATTCTTTTTTTGGTCACACCTTTTCTTCACATCTAAGTTGCTTTTGATTACATATGACTTTTTGTCAATACACACCAACAAACCACAGTAAGTAAGAAAGTAACACTCAATAGTAACCAACATTAGCTTTAGGATTGCAACACTATCATTTGGAACAGATCTATACTTTACAGAACTATCCAGATTCTTTATATGGTGGTAGTTTTTCATCTCCAAAACAGCGTTAATAACTTCCTTTATAGTAATATCAAGGAAACTAAATTAACAGTTTCTTGTCATCACCTGCATGCACTCGGTAAAGTTAGTGAACATAAAGATTTGTCGTTTTACACTATAAAGAAAGGACGGGTTCTGTGTTTATAGTGTACAGTGAACATAAAGATTTGGTTCGTCCCGAACAATAACCACATATGATAAACCAATAAAAATTAACTTAATTAAAATGTACAGAATTACAAACACAAAATTACAATTCGACAAAGTCTCTTAATTTTACGGGACGTATCTTCTTCCGTACTGGAAGTACGAGATATTAAGGAGGGTGCAGTGTTGCGTCAGCGAGGTCACGTGACTAGTGTCACGTCACGTTTCTAGAACTATCACTCTCAATAACTAGATGTGGCAACGTGTACTGTAATGACAAACTCATATAATATACTTAAACTCAATAACTAGATGTGGCAAGATGGATTATTATGACATGTGCAAGATCCAAAATTGTTTTAATATGATATACTTAACCTCAGTGACTAGATGTGCTAACGTGAACTATAATGATCTTTTAATATGGTATACGTCACCTCAATACGTAGATAAAGGAAAGTGGACGGTAATTACATGTTAATATAACATATTTAACTTCAATAACTAGATGTGGCAACGTGGACTGCAATGACATTTTAAAGTAATTAACCTCAATACGTAGATATAGCAAAGTGGACGGTAATGACATGTTAACATACTTCATTCCAATAACTAGATGTGGTAACGTGGAATATAATTACATGTTAATATAATATACTTAACCTCAATAACTAAATGTGGCATCGTGAACTGTAATGACAATTTCAAGCTCCAAAACTGTTTAAATATAATATACTCAACCTCAATAAATAGATGTGACATGTGAACTTCAACGGCATGTTAAAATAATATACTTAACCTCAAGAACTAGATGTGGCAACGTAAACTGCAATGACATTTTAAAATAATTAACTTCGATGAATAGTAATAGCAAAGTAGTCTGTAATAATATGTTATTACAATATACGTAACCTCCATAACTAGATGTGTCAACGTCGACTCTGATAACATGTTGATATAATATACTTAACCTGAAAAACTAGACGTGGTAACGTGGACTGTAATGACATGTTAATATAACATATTTAATCTCAATAACTAGATGTGTCAACGTCGACTCTGATAACATGTTAATATAATATACTTAACCTGAAAAACTGGACGTGGTAACGTGGACTGTAATGACATGTTAATATAACATATTTAATCTCAATAACTAGATGTGGCAACCTGGATTTAATGACATGATAATATAATTGGCCTCAATAACTAGATATGGCAATATGGACTGTAATTACCTGTTAAAGCTCTAAAATTGTTTTAATATAATATACTCATCCTCAATAACTAGATGTGGCAACGTGGACTGCAATGACATTTCAAAGTAATTAATCTCAATACGTAGATATAGCAAAGTGGACGGTAATGACATGCTAATATAACATATTTAACTTCAATAACTAGATGTGACAACGTGGACTATAATGACATGCTAATATAACATATTTAACTTCAATAACTAGATGTGACAACGTGGACTGAAATGACATGTTAATATAACATATTTAACCTCAATAACTATATGTGGCAACGTGGACAGCAATGACATTTTAAAATATTAACCTCAATACGTAGATATTTTAATATGATATACTTCACCTCAATAACTAGATATGTCAATATGGACTGTAATGACCTGTTAAAGCTCTTAAATACTTTTAATATAATATATTTAACCTCAATTACTAGATATCGCAGCGTGTACTGTAATGACATATTAAAATACTAAACCTCAATAATTAGATGTGGCAACGTAGATTGTAATGACATTTTAATATAATATACTTAACCTTAATAAATAGTTGTGGCAAGTGGACTGTTATGACATGTTCAAGATTCAAAATTGTTTTAATATAATATACTCATACTGAATAACTATATGTGGCAACGTGGACTGTAATGACATGTTAATGTAATATACTTAACCTCAAGAACTAGATGTGGTAATTTGCACTGTAATGACATTGTAATATGATATACCTCACCTCAATAACTAGATGTGGTAACGTGGAGTGTAATGACTTGTGGGCTGTGATGACATTTTAATATAATATACTCAAACTGAATATCTATATGTGGCACCGTGGACTGTAATGTTATGTTAATATAATATATTTAACCTCAACAACTAGATCTTGCAACGTGGATTGTAATGACATGTTAATATAATTAGCCTCATCAACTGGATATGGCAACTTGGACTGTAATGACATGTTAATATAATATACTTAACCTCAATAAGTAGATGTGTCAAGATGGACTGTTATGACTGAAGTTGCCAGCATTGAGCTCTACGGTTAATATCTACAGTTGTGTTACGTCTTTGGTCGTTAGTTAATTTTCCGTATAATTTCTTTCCGATGAAACTTTAGCGACATAAGTCCTTTCTTAAGTAAAACTGGTTTATTCTTTCTGAATACAACTTTGCAATACACTTAATTTCCACAGTCGCGTTATAACAAACGCTATAATTCACAAAGAACGTCTCACGTGCTCGACTCTACTTTCAATTACACCTTACATTACACATTGTTGCCGTCACTTCTTGGCGGCTTATATATTGTTACGTCTCCGTTTGTTAATTAACTTTCCGTAACTTCGTTCCGACGAAACTTAAGCGACACAAGTTCTTTACTTAATAAAACTGGTTTATTCTTTCCGAATACAACTTTACCGATACACTTATTCTCAACAGTCGCTTTATAACAAACTATAATAACGAACGAACGTTAACTACAACAATACGTCTATCTCTGACTGCAGTTCAATTACTCATTGACTATCCACACATTACATTCCCCTCTTTTATATACCAGCGTACCCTATTTCTAGTAAGAACTTGAACATTCGACAAAGTACATGACCACAATAACTAGATGTGGCAATTTGGATTGTATTACATGTTAATATAATTAGCCTCAATAACTAGATATAGCAACGTTGACTGTAATGAGGTATTATTATAATATACTTCACCTCAATCACTAGATGTGACATCGTGAACAGTAATGTCAAGTTCAAGCTCTAAAATTGTTTTAATATAATTTACTCATCCTCAATAACTAGATGTGGCAGCGTGGACTGCAATGATATTTTAAAGTAATTAACCACAAAACGTAGATATAGCAAAGAAGACTGTAATGACATGTTATTATAATATACTTCACCTTCTTAACTAGATGTGGTAACGTGGACTGTATTGACATGTAAATATAATATACTTAAGTATATTATATAACATGTTTTACTGGCATATAGTAAGAGGCTCAATACCACTGTCCGATAAACCTACAGCTTGGTGGTTAGTCTGAGCCCTCTTCGCTCCCACACACTGCGATGGAGTCTTCCGAAAGCAGAGCTCGCACATGCGATCCGGTGGTCAACCTCTATGTCGATGTTAGCGTCTTTCGTAAGCGTGCTTCCAAGATAGCAAAAACTCTCAACTGTCTCCAGGTTCACACCGTCAATGGATAATTCTAGATCAACTAGAGATCGACAAGGAGCGGGATGAAGCACAACCAATGACATTTTAATATAATATACTTAACCTCAATAACTAGATTTGATAACGTAGACTTTAATGACATTTTAATATAATATACTTAACCTCAATAACTAGATGTGGCATCGTGAACTGTAATGACATTTTAATAAAATGTACTTAACCCCAATAACTAGATGTGGCATCGTTAACTGTAATGACAAGTTCAAGCTCCAAAACTATTTAGTATAATACAGTCAACCTCAAATGTTAGATGTGGCATCGTGAACTGTAATGACAAGTTTAATCTCCAAAATTGTTTTAATATAATATACTCAATCTCAATAGCTAGATGTGACATTGTGAACTGTAATGTCATGTTAATATAATATACTTAACCTCAATAACTAGATGTGGCAAAGTGGACTATAATGACATGTTAATATAACATATTTAACATGAATAACTAGATGTGGCAACGTGGACTGTAATGACATGTTAATATATTTATCCACAATAACTAGATGTGGCAACTTTGACTATAACGACATGTTAATATAATGCACTTAACCTCAATAACTAGATGTGGCATCGTGAACTGTAATGTCAAGTTCAAGCTCTAAAATTGTTTTAATATAATATACTCATCCTCAATAACTAGATGTGGCAACGTGGACTGCAATGACATTTTAAAGTAATTAACCTCAATACGTAGATATAGCAAAGTGGACGGTAATGACATGTTAATATAACATATTGAACTTCAATAACTAGATGTGACAACGTGGACTGTAATGACATGTTAATATAACATATTTAACCTCAAAAACTAGATGTGGCAACGTGGACTGGAATGACATGTTAATATAACATATTTAACCTCAATAACGAGATGTGGCAACGTGGACTGCAATGGCATTTTAAAGTAATTAACCTCAATACGTAGAAATAGCAAAGTGGACTGTAATGACATGGACTGTGTATCAGAGGCACGCCAGAAAGCTTAATCACTTCCATCTGTGCTGTCTCCGCCGGCTCCTCCATGTTAAATAGCAAGACAGAGTTTTCTCCAAAGAAATCTATCCTGGGCGAGCGACTCTCAGTTCACATGGTTGATGTCGAACTCTTGCAGGGATAGTTTTAAACAGTCTTTAAAACGTTTATTCTGTCCTCCAACCGATCGTTTACCTTCACTAAGTTCACCAAAGAGAACTTGCTTCGGTATTCTATCAGCTGGCATTCTCACGAGGTGACTGGCCCATCTGACTTGTGCTTTCTGGAGAAGCGTGTATACACTAGGGACACCAGCACGTTTGAGAACGTCTGTGTCGGGAATATAATATACTTAACCTCAATAACTAGACGTGGTAACGTGGACTGTAATGACTTGTTAATATAATATATTTAACCTCAATACTAGATATCGCAACGTGTACTGTAATGACATGTTAATATAATATACTTAACCACAATAACTAGATGTGACAACGTGGACTGTATTGACATATTGTTCTTCGTCCTTCGAAGTTCGAAGAAGACCACGACATCATTTGGTCTATCTGTGGATACGGAGATGGCTCAGGAGTCCTATCCGAGCCAGGAAGCCTCGACCACATTCACGGCATATATATGGCTTGGTGTCCCGTTCTGAGTCGATCGCACCCGATCCTCCGAGCTGCACGCTTCCCCTCGGCAACCAATCGACGTTTACATTCTGCTGTCACCGAACCCTGCCGGACCTTCGAACATGTCATTACAGTACACGTTGTCATATCTAGTTATTGAGGTTAAGTATATTATATAAATATATCATTACAATCTTCGTTCCCACATCTAGTTATTGTGGTTAAGTATATTAACATGTCATTACAGTCCACGTTGCCACATTTAGCTATTGAGGTTAAGTATATTATATTAAAACAATTTTGGAGCTTTAACAGGTCATTACAGTCTATATTGCCACCTTAAATTATTGAGGTTAAGTATATTATATTAACATGACATTACAGTCCACTTTTCCAT
>NW_013676853.1:0-2806 GCF_000517525.1 Limulus polyphemus | reverse complement strand
AACTAAATATGATACAATATGTGGAATTTAGCAATCACCTAGCACATTAATTGATTACATTCAATGAGTTTATTATTCTCACTTGAATAGTTGGAATAATCAAAAACACCAATTTTGATTAGTTGATTATTTTATGTGAAACTAATTTTTGTCCAGCAGCATTTGATCATATGGATTAATAGTCCAGCTCTACCCACCAGTAGTGAATGATATAAAAACAGAGAGAACTTTGAGGGTTAAATCTGTATTTAATACTAGTTTAATAATTTACCATAAAATTGTCAACTACAATCATAAACTTATGTTTTTCATTGTGTGCGACACATTCCAACTGTTAAAAATAAACTTTTAGTGTTTTTCACATTATATTTTCCATCATACAACAGGGTTCAAAACAAAGAGATAGCCTTTTTTTAGTGGAGGGTTGTTTACTCATCCCATGATTAGTGGAACAGTAGATGATTAGTACAGGAACAAGCTAAGTAGGCAAAACAACCACTGATAACTACAAACTCACCAGACGTGAATTAATCACTGAGCCAACATCTGGAGCCTGAAAAACCACTCCAGCAATTACGTAGTAATCCGCAAGTGTAGACACTACAGAAAAGAGAAAATCTGAGTCAGCACATACGACATAATCAGCCAGTGAAGACACTACAAGAAAAGAAAATCTAAGTCAGCAATTGTATAGATAATAGAAAAGAAAACCTGAGTCAGCATTTACATAGTAGTCCATCAGTGTAGAAATTAAAATACAAAATCTGAATAAGCAGTTATGTAGTAGTGTGAAAGTGTAGACACTACAAGAAGAGACAATCTCAGTTTTATAATCACGAAGTCTCAATAGCATAAAATAAAAATTAGTATTTTACAAGGTACATGAAAAACACAAATCTTAAATGCATATTTCTTTTTATTTTAATTCCAAAAGTTACAATTTCTTATAACCAGTATCAAATATACATGTAATATTATAAATTATGAAGAAACCATTCAAACTGATATTGAGACATTACTGTCAGTCAATATATGTTTAATGCTCTCAATATATATATATATATATACAAACACACTAATGTATGCCAGAATTTGATCACTTAACTCTCTCTCCACTTCTGATATAGTGTGTGTATATTTACAAAATTTGGCAGTCTTTCAGTAAACATAAGCCTTTCACATACAAAAGATCATATTTTTAGTGAAGTTTTTTAAAGAAACTAAAAAAAAAAAGATTTGTCCATGAATATTTGTTTTGAATAGTCCACATGCAAAGTGATTTTCATGTTAAGATTAAAAATACTTTTCTTCATCTCAAAAACTCAAATTTCATTTGTGTAATCTCTGAAACCTCCTAAAACATTTCAAACATTTTATTTCATTAAAACATTATATTTTATCTGTTATTTTCTCTACCCTAACTCTATACAAGGTTGGTCAATTAGACTGACCTTGTAACCACCAAAAAAAATCAATAAATCTAAATTACCCTCCTTTTCTTTCTAGAATGACTTCAAATGTAGCATTAAACTACATTCATTTATCCTAATTAGCTTTAAACTCCTGACAATATACATCTTAGATAATTAAGTTTTATTGTTTTATTGCCCTTTGAACCATGTCTAACCACTATTCCTGCCACTATAAGTTGTAAACCACTTGGGAAATGTGCAGCTCACATTATACTATCGAATTGTATTACCCATGAGCTACTCCAAGTTGCTTCTTGAAATATTTTTTATCATATTATTAATATTGTTTATCTTACCTAATCTAACCTTTAACTAACCTAAAAAAGATCTCTATTTTTTACATTTTAGTTACTTCTATAACAATAGATAAATAATAAAAATGAAAAACAACAAATAAAGTACTTACCCGAGTATTCATATTTTGTTGTCAACTACTGATGACACTTAACCCTACTTTTTCTTATACTAATGGTAGTAGTGCATTAAGTAATTTTTATTTAATTAAATAAGACATAGAATAATAACATGCATAAACCAAACAATTTCCTCTGACAATCACAATTTTTCTAGCTTTCTAACTATGAGAAAAGAGCTGTTACAAATTCATCCAAGCTAGCTGTTGTCATTCCTGTGGGAACCAAATTTGTACTACCAGTGAAATTGACTATCCTGTGTTCAGGACACAACGTAATAGAAAACATTGTTTGATAGATGAGAATCTTGGCTTTTTATTGGTTATAGGTAATATATAATTAAATGAATTCGTATAGTCTTTATAGATTTGATACTACTAACTTTTGATATAGTGTGTATATATTCACGAAATTTGGTAGTCTTTCAGTAGTGGTTTTTTTTAATAAACAAAAAAAAAAAGATCTGTCCATGAATCTATTGAGTATTTGTTTTGAATAGTCCGTGTGCAAAGTGATTTTCATGTTAAAATTAAAAATACTTTTTCTCATCTCAAATTTCCTTTGTGTAATCTCTACATTCATTCATCCTAAGTAACTTAGGATAAGTTCTTAGCATTATACATCTATTTATAATTAAATTTTATTGTTTTATTGCCCTTTGAACTGCATCTAACTACTATCTGCGGCATAAAATGTTGTAAATCACTCGAAGAATGTGCAGGTCACACTATGTTATCGAATCACATTACCTACGAGCTGCTTGCGTGCGAGCCACATGAACCATTTTAAGTATATTATTATTATTACTTATTTTACCTAATCTAGTCTTAAATAACTTAAAAAGGTCCATATTTTTAGATTTTAGTTACTTTTATAATTAGACAGAGAATAAACATGAAAAACAAGAAATAAAGTACTTAT
>NW_013676852.1:12028-15051 GCF_000517525.1 Limulus polyphemus | reverse complement strand
AGTTTGTGGATAAGTGGATTAGTTTGTGGATAAGTGGATTAGTGTGTGGATAAGTGGATTAGTTTGTGGATAAGTGGATTAGTTTGTGGATAAGTGGATTAGTGTGTGGATAAGTGGATTAGTTTGTGGATAAGTGGATTAGTTTGTGGATAAGTGGATCAGTGTGTGGATAAGTGTATTAGTTTGTGGATAAGTGGATTAGTTTATGGATAAGTGGATCAGTGTGTGGATAAGTGGATTAGTTTGTGGATAAGTGGATTAGTGTGTGGATAAGTGGATTCGTTTGTGGATAAGTGGATTAGTTTGTGGATAAGTGGATTAGTGTGTGGATAAGTGGATTAGTTTGTGGATAAGTGGATTACTGTGTGGATAAGTGGATTAGTTTGTGAATAAGTGGATTAGTATGTAGATGGATGGACTGGTGTGTAGATAAGTGGATTAGTGTATGGATAAGTGGATTAGTGTGTGGATAAGTGGATTAGTTTGTGGTCCACTTATCCACAAACTAATCCACTTATTCAGTGTGTGGATAAGTGGATTAGTTTGTGGATAAGTGGATTAGTTTGTGGATAAGTGGATTAGTGTGTGGATAAGTGGATTAGTTTGTGGATAAGTGGATTAGTTTGTGGATAAGTGGATTAGTGTGTGGACAATCGGCTATCTACGGGACTACTTTGTTGTCCAGCGAACAGAAACACAATCAGCTATCTGGGCCTACTTTGTTGTCCAGCGAACAGAACACGATCAGCTATCTACGGGACTACTTTGTTGTTCCAGGGAACAGAAACACGATCAGCTGTCTACGGGACTACATTGTTGTCCAGCGAACAGATACACAATCAGCTATCTACGGGGCTACTTTGTTGTCCAGCGAACAGATACACAATCAGCTATCTGGGACTACTTTGTTGTCCAGCGAACAGATACACAATCAGCTATCTGGGCCTACTTTGTTGTCCAGCGAACAGATACACAATCAGCTATCTGGGCCTACTTTGTTGTCCAGGGAACAGAAACACGATCGGCTATCTACGGGACTACTTTGTTGTCCAGCGAACAGATACACAATCAGCTATCTGGGCCTACTTTGTTGTCCAGCGAACAGATACACAATCAGCTATCTACGGGACTACTTTGTTGTCCAGCGAACAGAAACACAATCAGCTATCTGGGCCTACTTTGTTGTCCAGCGAACAGAAACACAATCGGCTATCTACGGGACTACTTTTTTGTCCAGCGAACAGATACACAATCAGCTATCTGGGCCTACAATTAAAAACGTCTCTTTTCATTCATTTGTTGATAATTTCCATCATTAATAAACTTACAACCCTTACGGTAGTAAAGCTACCGACCTTTTCCATAAAGAAAAACAACAAAAAACATTAGTGATACTCATTTTATGCTGCCATAGTAACCTTAAGAGACACATTCATCCAGAACACCATTCAACCACATTTGAAAAGCTCGCTACAGAATTAATAGAGGTAACCACATGTAAATGACGTCGCCAGAAGGCCTCTATAGAGCTACATTCAAACACACACACTCTTCTTCTGTGATTTGCTCCGGAGGGAAGAGTGATGGTGTAACCAGCATCGTATACTAACAGTGCATTATGGGTTAAAATGAGTTATATAATTGAATTTTCATATTGCTTCATTATGAAATAAGCCTCATTAGTTTAACTGTACGTCAGCTGTTACAGAAAATCTAGAATAGGTGAATAAATCTGCATCCTGCTTAAGGCTTAGCTATTTCTGTGACCAGGGGGCATTGAACGTAGTTAAAATATGCATTAACACTTTTTTTTATCGTACCACACGTATGTATCTGTGACTATTTTAAGTCTATAAGCCCATCCTATGTTTCATATGTACTCGTAATCTTAAGTCTACAACTTATCCTATGTTTCATATGCATTTATATTCTTAAGCCAATAACACATCTTATGTTTCATATGCATTTATATTCTTAAGCCTATAACACATCTTATGTTTCATATTCACTCATATTCTTCAGTCTATAACGTATTCTATGTTTCTTTAGTATAATAATACATTACCAGTTTATATGTTGTTTTAATTAAAAACTAGTCATTCTTTAAAAATAGGTTTCTCTTTTCTGTCAAACTTTAAAATACTTTCATGATGGAATGAATATTCTTTATGATGATCACATGAATAACAAAAAGTTACGTTTTTTGTGTTTTATTAAACTGTTAGATTCTCTTTTTGTCGTAGTTTCTGTTCGCTGGACAACAAAGTAGTCCCGTAGATAGCTGATTGTGTTTCTGTTCGCTGGACAACAAAGTAGTCCCGTAGATAGCCGATCGTGTTTCTGTTCGCTGGACAACAAAGTAGTCCCGTAGATAGCCGATCCAAAATATAAAGACACTGTAGTCTTTGTTTATTTTACCAAAAATAAAGACACAGTAGTTCCTTTTTTTCCAAAAATAAAGACACAGTAGCCTTTTTTATTTTCCAGAGCGATTTTTGAACTTCTGATTAGGGTTACCGAAGAATTCATAGAATATAAACTAATTAGTAATTAGTCTAGTAAGGAAAATTTATATTGTGACTAATTAGTAATTATACATGTGTTATCAATGAGGATTCCCCACTGATGAAACAAGAGTTATAATGCTCACACCATATGTAACATCTGCAGGTTCATTTTTTAAAGATGCCTTCAATTTTAAATATACACTAGAACAACTAAATTCGAAAGCCTTAATGGCCAGTTTTGATGTCGTGTCACTCTTCACCGAAGTTCCCGCCAATGAAGCTTGTAATATTGCACTCAGTCTCTACACTAATGACCCCAACAAATTAATGCACATCCCCAGCACACTTTTTGCTTCTCTCTTAGAATTTACAACGACTAAAACCAACTTCATTTTCAACAACTAACATTTCCTTCAAATAGACGGTTGAAGTATGGGCAATCCTGTTTAACCACATAAATTAACCACATAAAACACTCATTTATTCACACCAATAAATTCCCACCAGCTATAGTTG
>NW_013676852.1:4764-11806 GCF_000517525.1 Limulus polyphemus | reverse complement strand
CTTATCTACACACCAGTCCATCCATCTACATACTCATCCACTTATCCACACACTAATCCACTTATCTACACACCAGTCCATCCATCTACATACTCATCCACTTATCCACACACTAATCCACTTATTCACACACTAATCCACTTATCTACACACCAGTCCATCCATCTACATACTCATCCACTTATCCACACACTAATCCATTTATCTACACACCAGTCCATCTATCTACATACTCATCCACTTATCCACACACTAATCCATTTATCTACACACCAGTCCATCTATCTACATACCAATCCACTTATCCACACACTAATCCACTTATCTACACACCAGTCCATCTATCTACATACTCATCCACTTATCCACAAACTAATCCACTTATCCACACACTAATCCACTTATCCACACACTAATCCACTTATCTACACACTAATCCACTTATCTACACACCAGTCCACTTATCTACACACCAGTCCATCTATCTACATACTCATCCACTTATCCACACACTAATCCACTTATTTACACACCAGTCCACTTATCTACACACCAGTCCATCTATCTACACAACCAGTCCAACTAGCTACACACTAATCCTGTTATCTATGCCCCAATCAATTTATCTATATATTAATACATCTATTACACACCAATCCACCTATCAACACTCTAATCCATATATTTGATCTAATCCACTTTTCTACACATTAATCCATCTACTTGCACATCAGTCAATTAATCTGCATAAGATTATAAAGTTATTTATTATGCATTAATCCATTTTTTTAGTTACATAAGCTTTACTAACACAAGAACCTACCATTCTATTCATCACTTTATCCTTAACTTATTAATCTAACTTCATCAACTTACATACCAGTTCTTATCCTTATCTACACATCATCTTATCTACAAGTAACTTAACTACCTTCAAACTATAGATAGCTATTATAAATAATTTATTCAAAAACTGCTATCCATCACTTATTTAGTTTTCTAATCAACCAACTCTTAACCTTCAACCAAAACAAATAATGAGTAATTTATCCATTCCCTAACCCTCCTACTGCCTTTTAACCATCACGAAGTATCTCTATACCCTTTTATTGTCTTATAACCCCACGACGTATTTATTTAATCTTCCTACTGCCTCATAACCACCACGACATATTCACTTAATTCTCCTACTGTCTCATAACCACCACGACATTACAATTAAACCAACATGAGTTTACTATAACAACAACATATAGTAGCATTATAACAATTAACTCAACATGGTTTTACTATAACAATAACATATAATAGCATTTCAACAATTAATCCAACATGGTTTTACTATAACAACAACGTATAGTAGCATTTCAACAATTAACTCAACATGGTTTTACTATAACAACAACCTATAGTAGCATTTCAACAATTAACTCAACATGGTTTTACTATAACAACAACAACATATAATAGCATTTCAACAATTAAACCAACATGAGTTTACTATAACAACAACGTATAGTAGCATTTCAACAATTAACTCAACATGGTTTTACTATAACAATAACCTATAGTAGCATTTCAACAATTAACCCAACATGGTTTTACTATAACAACAACCTATAGTAGCATTTCAACAATTAACTCAACATGGTTTTGATGTAACAATAACCTATAGTAGCATTTCAACAATTAACCCAACATAGTTTTTCTATAACAACAACATATAGTAGCATTTCAACAAGTAACCCAACATAGTTTTGATGTAACATCAATATATATCAACATTTCAACAATTAACCCAACATATTGATATATATTGTTGTTACATCAAAACCCATTTCAACAATTAACCCAACATGGTTTTGATGTAACATCAATATATATCAACACTTCAACAATTAACCCAACATGGTTTGATGTAACATCAATATATATCAACATTTCAACAATTAACCCAACATAGTTTTGATGTAACATCAATATATATCAACATTTCAACAATTAACCCAACATAGTTTTGATGTAACATCAATATATATCAACATTTCAACAATAACCAGAATCATCAAAATTATTCGCCAAGTAAAAACGAATACAAGTTAAAATATCTACAGAACTACCTGTCACTAGGACTTGGATATGTGTATATTTACTAAAGTTCGAGAAATAATTCACTAGTTCTGTCGCTATTCTAGTAAGTGATCTTGAATCGTAAAAAAATAATAAATATTTCACAAAATATTATCCTTACAAGACAAAGATATCAAATTGCAAGAGATAGATTGTTTCATTTTGTGTCGTAACGGATAACAATATGGCTCCTAGAGCATGAAATATCGAATTTCCGCGCATGTTATTTTTAACAGAAACAATTCCATTTTTAGACTTATCTGTCAAACCAGCTGGTATATCTAGAATAGGCTATTGTGTGTTTCACTATTCAAAGGAAATTGATTAAACTGAAAATTTGATGAACTCGGAAAGGCTTGGAGGGAAAAGTAAGATCGATTTGAGTTAAACAGTTCTCTGATCCAAGCTACTGTCTCGTACACTTCTCTATTAGGAAGACCTCCAGAGTCAGGGGGATATAAAATAGTTCACGCCAAGGTCAAATAAAGGTTGTAAGTCGATACAAAACACTTCTTTCTCGTATATCTTACCATCAGGAACATCTCCAGAGTCAGAGGGATATAAAATAGTTCACGCCAAGGTCAAATAAAGGTTGTAAGTCGATACAAAACACTTCTTTCTCGTATATCTTACCATCAGGAACATTTCCAGAATCAGGGGGATATAAAATAGTTTACGCCAAGGTCAAATAAAGGTTATAAGTCGATACAAAACACTTCTTTCTCGTATATCTTACCATCAGGAACATCTCCAGAATCAGGGGGATATAAAATAGTTCACGCCAAGGTCAAATAAAGGTTGTAAGTCGATACAAAACACTTCTTTCTCGTATATCTTACCATCAGGAACATCTCCAGAATCAGAGGGGATATAAAATAGTACAAACCAAAGTCAGAAAAATTTGGAAGTCGATACGAAACTCGTACACTTCACCACGAGTAACATCGCCGTAGTAGGGTTATATTAGGGTTGTAACGAGCCGTAGTAGGGTTATATTAGGGTTGTAACGAGCCGTATTAGGGTTATATTAGGGTTCTAACGATCCGTATTAGGGTTGTACAAGTACTCTGGATAAGGAAAAAAAACTAAAAACAGTTGCAAATTGATATGAAATGGACAAAAAGTCTCCATAGATATAATTTTCATTATGAGTTTCTTTTAAGCCGATGAATAAGTTCTTAAATATGCGATCAATTAGTAGTTTTAAAACATCCACATCATTAGTAGTTTTAAAACATCACTTCACTAGTAGTTTTAAAACATCCACTTCATTAGTAGTTTTAAAACATCACTTCACTAGTAGTTTTAAAACATCCACTTCATTAGTAGTTTTAAAACATCCACTTCATTAGTAGTTTTCCATAAGGCCTGAGTTAGTGAATCGGAAGACTGTTGAAGAATTGTTTGTTAAATATTAGAACGAGCCTCAATTAGTCAACATTATTACAATGTTTCTTATTCCTATTTAAAGCCCTGCTACATTATGTTTCTGACTTTAAACGAGTATTAAGATTAAGTATTTACTATACGTTTTCTGAAATTATAAAAGGAATCCAATAATCCCAGCGCTTTCGGAAAGCGGACTTTCCTTCATCAAAGGTAATTGTTTCTGAAATTGTTATAGAACTGAAAAATGTTTCATTCTCCTATTAAAAGCCTTCCTTTACTGTTTGTGCAATTGATCGCATACCAAACCTGTGTTTCATTCTCCGGTTAAAAAAAGTCTCACTACACTCTTTCTGGAATTGATCTGGTATCAGCAAATTTTTTCACTTCTATTAAAAACTTTCCTTTACATTGTTCTTGATCTTCAACATGTTTCAACAGTGTTCTTTATCTTGGCCATATTTCAACAGTGTTCTTTATCTTGAACATATTTCAACAGTGTTATTTATCTTGAACATGTTTCAACAGTGTTCTTTATCTTGAACATATTTCAACAGTGTTCTTTATCTTGAACATGTTTCAACAGTGTTCTTTATCTTGAACATGTTTCAACAGTGTTATTTATCTTGGCCATATTTCAACAGTGTCCTTTATCTTGGACATGTTTCAACATTGTTCTTTATCTTGGACATATTTCAACAGTGTCCTTTATCTTGGACATATTTCAACATTGTTCTTTATCTTGGACATATTTCAACAGTGTTCTTTATCTTGAACATATTTCAACAGTGTTCTTTATCTTAAACATGTTTCAACAGCGTTCTTTATCTTGAACATATTTCAACAGTGTTATTTATCTTGGCCATATTTCAACAGTGTTCTTTATATTGAAGATGTTTCAACATTGTTCTTTATCTTGAACATGTTTCAACAGTGTTCTTTATATTGAAGATGTTTCAACAGTGTTCTTTATCTTCAACATGTTTCAACAGTGTTCTTTATATTGAAGATGTTTCAACAGTGTTCTTTATCTTCAACATATTTCAACAGTGTTCTTTATATTGAAGATGTTTCAACAGTGTTCTTTATCTTCAACATGTTTCAACAGTGTTCTTTATCTTGAACATGTTTCAATAGTGTTCTTTATCTTGGCCATATTTCAACAGTGTTCTTTATCTTGGACATATTTCAACAGTGTTCTTTATCTTGAACATGTTTCAACTTGTTTCTTATTTTGAATCAACACAAAATACGAGAATCACGTGACGAATTTATTTGCAGTTTATATAAAAACTTCTTTAGTAAATCGAACTTTCTTTAATCGCTATAAATATATTATCTTTTCAAGTAGCAACGACCTTCAAGTTTAAAGGATCTTGTTAGGGTGAAAGATGTTAAACATTAGGGTACTGTAAGTTCAAAGACGTAGGTTCAAGGTATTAATATACCTCAAAACACTGAATCGTGCATGTACAATAAATAATAAATCTATAAGTTGTATTAGTATAATAGTATTTAAGGCTTAGCTCTCATGATCCAACTATAAGTTGTATTATTATAATAGTATTTAAGGCCTAGCTCTCATGATCCAACTATAAGTTGTATTATTATAATAGTGTTTAAAGCCTAACTATCGTGATCCAACTATAAGTTGTATTATTATAATAGTATTTAAGGCCTAGCTCTCATGATCCAACTATAAGTTGTATTATTATAATAGTATTTAAGGCCTAGCTCTCATGATCCAACTATAAGTTGTATTATTATAATAGTATTTAAAGCCTAACTATCGTGATCCAACTGTAAGTTGTATTATTATTATAATAGTATTTAAGGCTTAGCTCTCATGATCCAACTATAAGTTGTATTATTATAATAGTATGTAAAGCCTAACTATCGTGATCCAACTATAAGTTGTATTATTATTATAATAGTATTTAAAACCTAACTATCGTGATCCAACTATAAGTTGTATTATTATAATAGTATTTAAGGCCTCGCTCTCATTAGGGCTTAACTATATGTTACTTATCTTTGATGCTTTGGTATTTGCTAACCAAAATATTATCCAACACCCACTTATCATCTCAAGCTTAAAGAAAAAAAAGTAATACAACAGAATTTAGGATTTTAAGATTGTTTTTTAATGTTCTGTCACTCTAAAAAAATGTTACAACTCATCCCATAATGCTTCGCGTGCAAATAAAATTTATAGAGACTGTGAGCGATTATAAGCACGGCTTTTCACCAAGTCATAACATGTGATGATTACAGAAACATCTTATTTAAAAGAATCCGTGTATTTGTTCGTTCAGTACGTTTTCTTTGTGCCACTCATTTCGTTTCCAAACTAAAGAAAGTGATATTTAGAGCGTACAGAAACGTAGTTGTACATCCTTCTACTTATGGCTACAACTTTTTAAATATTACAACTATTTCTGATGTGACGTCACAACCAGACAGTTTTCTAAGAAAGCTAACGTCTGGGAAATTGGTAGCTCTAAAGTAACTGTAGTTACACCGAGAATCAGTTACATATTTGCCTATTTAGCTCTTGCTTGCTCAGTTAATAACCGGTAATTCACAAACTTGAAGTTATATACAAACAAGTGTTCAGACTAGAAGAATATCTTTTCGTTTCTTGAAAGGTTTTCAATTTCTATTGTTTTACATATTTCGAGTGAAACTGGGAATGACGTTGGAAGAAGTTAAAACTAAGACACGAGAAAAAACGTTATAGAAATCTAATATCTATAGGATGTTATTAATGTGAAAAAACAAATTTTTAGAATCGTTTAATTTAATCCATTTCATCATAACAAAAAAAAACCTACAAATTTATTTAAAAAAATATGGAAATATTTTTTTTTCTGACGTTAAAAAATGAGATATTATTAATTTTAAGAAAAAAAATCGCAAATATTACCTAATCAGGTAAAAAACTATATTTGAAAGTTGTTGGAGAAACATGAGTATAAATTAGAAACAAAACAATGATGAGATTGGGGACAGTTAAGGGGGGGGCGACGTTTCGTTGTTCTTAGACGACTTTATGTGGTTAACATTAAGTTTGTTGAGACGTCTTCCATTACATTTAGGGATTGGTCGTCAACCAGAACAAGTTTTTCCACTACATAGAAGAAGTGGTCGTCAACCAGAACAAGTTTTTCCACTACATACAAGAAGTGGTCGTCAACCAGAACAAGTTTTTCCACTACATACAAGAATTGGTCGTCAACCAGAACATGTTTTTCCACTACATACAAGAATTGGTCGTCAACCAGAACAAGTTTTTCCACTACATACAAGAAGTGGTCGTCAACCAGAACATGTTTTTCCACTACATACAAGAATTGGTCGTCAACCAGAACAAGTTTTTCCACTACATACAAGAAGTGGTCGTCAACCAGAACAAGTTTGTTCCACAACATACAAGAAGTGGTCGTCAACCAGAACAAGTTTTTCCACTACATACAAGAAGTGGTCGTCAACCAGAACAAGTTTTTCCACTACATACAAGAAGCGG
>NW_013676852.1:0-3850 GCF_000517525.1 Limulus polyphemus | reverse complement strand
GATCCAATGACCAGAAGAAGTAGACGTCTGAAAGTTTAGAACATAATAACAAAATACTTTACTTGATATAACGTAAGATAAAACATTTTACATAAGATATAACATATATCATAAGACATAACATATAACATAAGATATAAAAATTTTACATTCTCGTCTCAACTATTTTATTTCTTTCCAAAAATATCTGTTAAAATCTATTTGGGTCTTCTTGTAAATTATTTGGGTCTACTTGTAAATTTGATGTACTTATCCCAGTGCACTCGTAATAACATGATAATATAATGTAAATATAATATAATGTCTACTTGTAAATTATTTGGGTCTATTTGTAAATTTGATGTACTTATCCCAGTGCACTCGTAATAACATGATAATATAATGTAAATATAATATAATATAATGTCTACTTGTAAATTATTTGGGTCTACTTGTATATTATTTCAGATTTATTAACGAAATCGTATTCAACCCTAACAACCTCGGGCACCAAAGTAATGGCGTTCTGTAGCCTCGCCTGGAACGGCTAAGATGAACGCGTACATTAACGCATATTTTTTGTTTGTTGAAATACACAATGTCCGAAAACATATATATATATTCTTCCACGATTGAAAGACAATCAATTTTCTAAACGAAAACACAAAGATGTTTAGTATTTTTAGAAATGTGTTCATATTGTCAACACAACTTACGTACTTAGCTAGGTTATATTTTATGTAAAATGTTATATTTTAACACACTCTTCCCGATTACGTGATAATATTTTGGGTTGGAAAGGGTTGTTACACACTCTTCCCGATTACGTGATAATATTTTGGGTTTGAAAGGGCTGTTACATACTCTTCCCGAAAGCGATAAATTTTCGGTGGCGTCACGCCATCTACGTAGTGCCAAGCAATATCCAAATGTCATTCTGATACTCGCCGTTCCATCGCGACTTTAGATTAGGTGTGGTTTTCACAGGAGTTGCTGATTTGCATATTCCAAATCCGTTTAATATAACGTACTCAATCCTCTTTATTCCTACACTCAGATCACAGATCGTTTACAGATCATATATTTAGGATTTCCAAGACAAGAATACCTTTTGTGTTTTAATGGCAACAAATGGTACCAGAATCATCCTGAAAAATATCTTCAAAGTCATGAGAATCCACAAACACAAAGACAGTGGCTCCATGTTCCCCAGGCAACAGTATGCGACACAATCAAAACGGATCTCCGTCTGGGAAGGAAACACAATGCACAAGTCCTTACACGACATAGGAAAGGAAGATAAAGAGTAGAAACATCCCGTGGTAATACTTGACACGTGTACCTTGATAACTGAAACAGGCCTTGTGACATTCTCTACCGGTCAGTAGGCGAAAAAAAGTTCCAAAAGTGGTACAAGACACGTCGCGAAATTTCTAGAAGGTATTCGTGATCATAATTGGATGCAGTACCAGGGTAAAGTTAAAGATCAAGGGAGTAAATACAAAGGTTAAGGTGAACTCTGCTTACTACCAGATTAATGTTCTGGACTCTTTGTGCCACATAGAAATACCTGCTTTGTATGGAAACGAGGCCAACAAAGTATGGTTTCACTAGGATAAGACTTACAGTCATACCTCCCATTCAACATCACTTACCTCGAGCAGCTTAAGTATGAAACAGGTGTTCATGCTATTCCATACGACAGCTTATTTGTCAAGTCGCGGACGCAGCACTACTGATTTTTTAAGGGTTGGAAACCGCCATTTTCGTTAATAGATGGCTTATGGAAAGAATCAGGGACGAGTGGGGCGCTTGAGAGTTGACAGCTTACGATGGAACCTTTGACAATAGAAACTACGCTGCAAGGCTAATGCCTGATTGTCAGCTATATCATGATTGTACTAAAATCGTTTTAATATAACGTATTTAATCGTTTTAATATTCAACCTCAATACTAGTTTGTAGCATCACTTTAATATAGTCATTCGATGTCTCGAAAATCATTCAACTAACAAAACATTGTACCTGAATCGAAGACATCTGGCCAAATAAAATGTTGATGTTTTGATCTATGAGAAATTTGCATTTTACAATTTAATAATTACCGAATACCAGGCTAGACATGAAATTAGCAATCTTGGAAAAATTAACTACGCCATCAAAGGCCGAGAGAACCAGGACACAAAGAACTAAGGCGTTGGTTAGCTTATTGTCCAGTCAAAGTAGCCTCAAAACTATTCCTTTCACACTGTAGAGATGAATCTCTAAAATAATAATTTTTTACTGCACTGTTAAGCAATATTATATTATCATGTTATTACGAGTGCACTGGGATAAGTACATCAAATTTACAAGTACACCCAAATAATATTTCAACAAACACGGAGAAAAAATATACGTTAATGGACGCTACAGAACGCAATTACTTTGGTGCCCGAGGTTGTTAGGGTTGAATACGATTTCGTTGATTATTTCCACGTGAACTGTATTTCAGATTTATTTACATATATATCTGTTTATTTAATTTTTGCTCATTAAAATTGTTTCACTACTATATTTCTGTAAATTCTCAGCCTGTAAAATGACGGAAATTGGAAAGGGTTGTTTGATAATATTTTGGGCGTAATCCGAGTTTATGACAGAGCACTAGTGAAGTAACAAGATCCTGCAAATTTCAACCCGTCGAGTGATTTAACGACACCTTCTTGGCGACTATTCTTCCTTATCGACGTTCTTCTTGTCACTTACCATGGAACAAGGCTTTTTTTGCGATTGTTTCTTGAAAGTACTTTGCCCTTATTAACGTGTTTTCCAATATTTCAAACGTTAACAAAAATCACGTTGTAGCTATCATTATTTTACATCATTTAAAGTTATTCTAAACGTCCTTACATCGTCATAAAATTAATTCTTAGTAAGTTCTAACCAAGACGCCATCAGTTACAAACCAATTAAAAACTGTAATTCGTTGTTGATTATACAAATAGAATCTTTAATGATGCAGCACGTTATTCGTCCGCTGGGCAGTAAAAATCTACAATTTACAGGAAGGTGGTGTCGGTAAAACTTATTAGCTTCTGAAACCGGAATGACCAAAAGTAAAAAGTATATAGTTTATTACATCTCATATGTTTATGACTTAAATTTTACTCGATAAGCTTATATTCATTTTCGCAAAGAACGAGAAGAAATCAGTCAATGCCACTGTAAAGTTGGAGCCAGTACAGCGCACTTGGCCATTTTGTCGTTACTGACCCGATAATAATGACTTTCATTGTTACTACATCTAATTGGTGGTCCATTGTCTGAGACACAGACCTTAGATAATCCGATATCGAGATCTCTTTCATTGCCTGTAAAGTGCACGATTACTTGCTCCTTTCTAGTTAGTTATCTCTGTGTATTATGTGAGAACAAACATAATTTGTTTGTGAACATTTTTACTTGTGAAAATACAATATAATCATATATGTAGTTAGGAATATCTAGAGAATCAAAATATAGTATGTTTGAGAAAAGGTCAAAGATGTGCTAAAAACTAACAATGTCTGTTTACCGAACACCATGTCAGTATGTTTCTACTGTGTTCATACTTTGACAGTTTTTTTCCCTGAAACTGAGAATGTCTGTTTACCGAACACCATGTCAGTATATTTCTACTGTGTTCATACTTTGACAGTTTTTTTACCTGAAACTGAGAATGTCTGTTTACCGAACACCATGTCAGTATATTTCTACTGTGTTCATACTTTGACAGTTTTTTTTACCTGAAACTGAGAATGTCTGTTTACCGAACACCATGTCAGTATATTTCTACTGTGTTCATACTTTGACAGTTTTTTTTACCTGAAACTGAGAATGTCTGTTTACC
>NW_013676851.1:10468-14163 GCF_000517525.1 Limulus polyphemus | reverse complement strand
TGGCTGGTTTGTATTTATAACTAAAAGTTACACAATGGACTGTTTGCTCTTTGTTCATCGTGAATAAATAGTATCTTACAAATCAGCTTCTCGTAAATAAACGTATGCTGGTTTAAGTTATGTATATAAGGCCTCAGCTGGGATCACTTTACGATTTTATAAAGAATGTTTTTCCATATGCTTTAAAAACAAATTTAAAGTTACGATTTGTGGAAAGAGAGAAACTAATGACGCAGCAAAACGATTATAAAATGTTATTCTCCAGATATGAAGAGACTAACCTTCATATTAAGCATCTTCAATATACAACTAACAGGAAAATCAAATAAAGTTTCAAATTAATATCATAATTACAGCCCAATAATAAGTCTAGAAAGTATAATATATTTCATGTAGAAGAAACAATGCTAGTAAATTGATGACATGTATATTTAAAACTTTTGTTTGCTTATAATTTTAAAATTAGATTTCAAATATAAGGAAATATAAGGAAAACAAGAGTTTTTTTTCAATATTTATCCTAGAAAACTAAATCCATTAAATTGAAAACTGCTCGGTTATAAGGAATATGGATCACTAGCTTTTTGTAATTCTACATTCTCGACTATGGGCAAAGAAAGCGAAAACGAAATAATGCATCAATTTGTCTAGATGGACATGTGGTTAGGGCGCTCGACTCGCAATCTGAATTTCGCGGGTTCGAATCACCGTCACACCAAACATGCTCGCCCTTTAAGCCATGGGGTGTTATAACGTGACGGTCAATCCTACTATTCGTTGGTAAAAGAGCAGCCCAAGAGTTGGCGGTGTGTGGTGATGACTAACCTTCCTTCTAGTCTTACACTGGTAAATTAGGGACGGCTAGCGCAGATAGCCCAACGTGTAACTTTGCGCGAAATTCATAACAAACAAAACTATAAAAGACTGAGTTCTTATTTCGACCAGTTTAACAGTATATAGTGAATAACTGTGGATCATTTATCAAACAGTACGTGAATGATGAAGTTACGGTAGTGTCTTTACAGAATATTGAGTAATTTATACATTTATTACGAAGCATCTTGTGTCTGCATGTCAGTCTGTCCATAACAAAAACTTCTATCTTTAAGACTTTTGATATTTATGTAACTTTCAGGGATTGTTGGATGGGAGTTAGACAACTAAATAAGATATCGTAAAACTCTTGAACGACGTTAAGAGTTTAATTATTATTTATCTAGTTTGTTTATTGTCATGAAGTAACAGATTTTGAATGATATAATGTTAATATTTTTGTTTGAAAACGTTATATCCTTTTGTTAACCAATTTTATTATTCAAACAGGCGTTGAAAATTTATTTCGTTTAATAATCGAAAACAGACAATAAAAGTTCTTCAGTATGTCACCAGGTGTTACAAAAATTAATCCTATCAAAGCTGTAATTTTTTTTCTGTATAAATGTATGAAAAGTTTTAATATTTTGTATTTGAAGACGTTTTAAAGGAAGTGTATCACTATTTCATTGAGAAAAAACAACCAATATTTAAATGAATGTCGTTCATTAAAGTTAAGGTTTTGTTATAAGTATCATAGCTCTCTTCTAATCATTGATTGGTTTAAGGTTTTGTTATAAGTATCAGATCTCTCTTCTAATCATTGATTGGTTTAAGGCTTTGTTATAAGTATCAGATCTCTCTTCTAATCATTGATTGGTTTAAGGTTTTGTTATAAGTATCATATCTCTCTTCTAATCATTAATTGGTTTAAGGTTTTATTATAATTATCATATCATTCTTCTAATCATTGATTGGTTGTCTTCAGAACTTACATTTTATTTACTCACTTATTATCGTTGTATATTTTTCAACATGAAGAGTTTGTCATACACATCTTTCTATATTTGGTTCTTTGACAATCAGAGTGAATATTGATTATGCATCAAACCATCAAAGTTTTTCATAAAAGCATAATTATCTGTGTGTACAACCCTCACATCTTTGTACCTTGCTAACTTTTTAATTATCAGGGCTAGCGATACTGTTGTATCTTGTAATTTTATACTAAACCGGAAAATAATAAAACTTATAAAAACCACGAGGTTGGATATCATGTACCTAGAATATTTAACGTGAAATGCTTATCTACTTTAAATATTTATACTTGTAATAATCCAATATTTATCATGATTTGTTTATTACAACAGCTGTTTTTTAACTTTTTAGCTTATCGAGGAAAACTCCACTGAGTTTTTATTACATTGACAGTTTTACGTAATAATTGTATTATTTCAGTGTATATCCTCGAAAATATAAAAAAGTATAATAGAAAAGTATTCAGTTCTTCGTTTACCACAACAAGTGTTCGATTGTCACTTATCCTCTATAGATTTCTCAAAGTGTCTTCAATTACGTTATTTTATTTTACGGAATCTGATCATTTACTGCTTGTTTACTACATTACTTTGTTATTTGTGGTTATTATATTTATTGCATTCACTTTTAGTTTTTATTATTGGTCATCTACACAGAAATGTTAAGAAATAAAACATTTACAGTTTTAATTATTTCTATGATAAAACATTGTTCATCAAATGTGTTTGATAAAATTTCGAGCTGTACCTGGTTAGAGGAATTTAAACACTAGTTTATAGAATAATAGACAATCGTCGGTGGCGTCCTCTTGTAATGAAGAACAGAACTAGCTTAAGTAATAATGTAAGATTTGATGACGAGGAACCCACTTTTTAGAAAATAAAAGTTTTGAGATGGCTTGACTTTTCTCAACTGAGTACATGGATGAAGAAATCAACTCTATAAATCATTCTTTCAATCTCACCAACAAATTTCCACTAACCATCGTCGAAACAGTTCCACACAACCACCAAACAAAAACCTCGAAACTCAACTCGCAAACAAAACTGACACTACTACACCAAACAATAACACAACATTACAATTTACCATTTATCGCTGACATCAGCTCAAAAATAACGAACACTTAGAGAAAACTTGCCATCAAACATTCACCCTAAAACCCGACACTAAACTAAAATGATTATTAAATAAAAAGTACATAGAATCTCACAATTCTAACGTGATTTATAAAATAACATGTCCAGAATTTTACATTGGAGAAACAGGTAGAAAATTGGAAACCAAGTTCACTGAACATAACAAAAAAACAGTCACTTGTTTACCACCATTGCAACTCAAAAACCACAGTATATTGATACAAAACACTAATTTTAAACAAAGAACCTGACATCAATAAACTATCTCAATTGAAGAAAACAATCCCACCCTAAATCAACACCCCGGGATACCAAGATACCTATATTAGTCTGTGAAGCAATATCCTGTCATGTGATCTCTTTGTTCTAAACTGCATATATGTATTCATGTATCTCTGTAAGCTACTTGTACCTGAGGACGATAAAACCTTGTCGAAACGTTGTACAGTTATAACAAAGTATTTTCATTATGTAAGACGTTGTATAAATACCTTTATAAAACCTTGTAACAGGTCTCATAATACACATGTGTGAAAACGTGAAACTAAATATTATTTGTAATTGAATGTTATTTGTGATTACAAATTATATTTTTAGTTATCACATTATGCGATTTGTTTTTAATTATGTAATGATATATATATATATATATATATATACAGTGTTTTCAATTATGTAATGATATATATATATATATACAGTGTT
>NW_013676851.1:0-10237 GCF_000517525.1 Limulus polyphemus | reverse complement strand
GTTCCGCAGAGATGTTTGTTTGATCTGTTATTATAGCAGCAGTTTGTGCAGAGATGTTTGTTTGATATGTTATTATAGCAGCAGTTTGTGCAGAGATGTTTGTTTGATATGTTATTATAGCAGCAGTTTGTGCAGAGATGTTTGTTTGATATGTTATTGTAAAAGTAGGTTCCGCAGAGCCGTTGTTTTATATCTGTTATTGTAGAAGTAGTTTGAGTAAGGATGTTTGTTTTGATTTGATATTTCTTTTTATCTCGTATTGTAGCAGTAATTTATAGAAAGTTTCTTGTTTTGATTTGGGCTTGCAGCAGTAATTTGTGCAGAGTTGTTTGTTTCAGTTGTTACTTGCAGCAAAAGTTTGTGAAGAGTGATTTGATTTGATCTTTTATTGGAGCAGTAGTTTGTGTACAAACATTTTGTTATTGCAGCGGCTGTTTGATCTGTTATTACTTCAATAGTTTCTGCAACTGTTTGTTACATCCGTCACCTTCGGTTTTCACCTCTGTGTGTGTTTGTTTGTGTGATTGTCAGCAAGTTTTCTCTAAAACAGCTGAATAAATGTGGACAAAAATTGGTAAACATTTGGACTATGAGCCAACTTAGAAGTGATTAGAAATTGTATGGTCAATGTTAAAGGTCAAGGTCACAACAAGGTCACGAAATCCCCAAAAAACCCTATCTGTGGACATGGGGACCGATTTTTCACACTATGTTTGGTCTAAAACTCAGTCAAAATGATCGGATTTTGATTAAGCTTGGTGGACCTATGTAGAATATTATTCCTAATTGTCCAACCAAATATGATCCGTGTTCGTTGATAATGACAGTTGTAAGAAAGATCCAAAATGTAGAGCGCATATCTTCTCCACGTAGCGTTGATTATATTCGGCCATCAAAAAAGTACGAAAATGTGTCTGTATGTAGAAAGGGTAACTAAGTTTCGTCATATTATTACTAGTCTTAGCTGACGTTTCACAGAATTCATAACATATTTATAAAATTTTCGATCAAGATTCTTGGAGGTTCAAGTAACTTAAAAAGTTTAACAAATGAGAACTTTAAAATTTGATATTTAAAACTTTGACTACAATTTTGTTTAAATATGAGATAGTTGCAATTAAATTATTTTACGACATATCACTTTTTCACCTAAGAAAAAGAGACACGGGACTAAGTTTACAGAATAAGAATTTCGGCTGAAACATCTTTGGATTTTAACTTTATCGAAACGAAGTAAAAAAAAATATTTTTCGTTTAAAATTTTCTCAAGGTTTGTTTTAAATACTAGAATTTAAATAAACTTCTAGAAACCTGGGTTTGAAACTCTCTCTGGCTTTCAAAGAAAAAGTTTGGTTTTGGTCTTGGGATACCAAGGTCTTAAAGAAAGATAATTTCTTCTGTCGCCACCTGGGGTAAAACAAGACGAAACTGTTATGTCATTCCTAGTTCAATAAAAAAGAAACATAAAATTGATTTATAATGTAATAATTCGTAATTATTACATCAGATTACACATTTCGTATTTAGTAAGTAAAGTATCTTTCTTAATTTGTCTAGGGTGAAAACAAATTGCAACGTTTACTGACTGACTGACAGACAACACACTACTGTATAGTGGTGTAAATGAAAACAAAAAACAAGCAGTAAACATGCTGCTATTGGTCGTTAGTGTGTTATTGGCGGTGACGTGGTTCAGGTAGGTGATTTTTACGGACAAGTGGATAAAAACCGTTTTGTTTTAAAAACAAAATAACAACTCAATTAGATGATATAACTGAAAATAAAACAACTTAACCTAAAACAACAACTTAACCTAATTAGTTTTTTAAGTATAAATGACTACATTATTGAGTTGAATGAGACAGATGGAGCCACCAAGAAGCAAAGTTTTTCTGGATTATATGGGTATTATGTAAAGTTTACAACATGTGTCAAAACGTATTTTAAATGTGAAACTTGTTATAATTTTGAAACTTTAACTACAAAATCTAAATGTTAAATTTATCAATTTTTAATTTTGTACTTACACTTAGAAATACTAAAATGTATTCTGAATGTTAAAGTTTTTCTTCATAACCCATTCAACTCGTCTCTAAGCATTATTATATCTAGAAGTTGTTGTTAGGAGTGCTGTCCTTTTCTGTGATGTCACTAACTTTTGAGCTAGATAATCTATCACAAGTCATTTATACAGTGACCACTTAACCATTTCACTGGCACCTTATCGTTTCTTGTTTTAACTGGTTGTTCAAAAGAACACCTGATTATTTGTAATACGACTCGTTTATTTCAACACTAAACACTTTATCAGTAAGCACGTGGCACCAGGTGTCTTAGGGAGACCTCGTTAAAGCTTCTCCTCCCAGCAGTTCCTCTATTATGTCCCATTAATATGGTAGTATTGATTTTTCTTTCCTAATTATTTACCTTTTACGCCCCCCACACACATAAAAGATCCTAGAAACGCCCCTGCTTATGATTTATCCTTTGAAACAGCATACGCATATTTGTAACATGGCATGGCGTGCGTACATTAAGGACCTACCATTTTTTGACAGTAAATATGGCAACATTAGCTCCTTATACAAGTGGTAAAGGTTTTACAAGGTAGATGTACTGAAGAATTATTTGGTTGTTTCAAATCAGCGTAGGTGCTCAATTCTGTCTGATTAAATAAAGTCACTGCTCTTGGCAATAACTCGATGGGATTGATCAGAAAAATTATTCAGATCATATTTTAACTCACTATATTTTGCAACTGAAATTATACATCTCTTATATACCTTGTCGTGTCAGTTTGAAAGTCGACATTTAGGTACGTTGAATTGTAACGTAAGTTTCCATACATTTACCTTGTTTTTAATCCGAGTTATCTGGTTGGGGATCATGTTCTGTTTGTAACAACAGCTGGCTCTATACAAGCATTGCTCATCTGGTAGTTTATCAATATTTAATTAAAATATTTCCAATTTCCTCGGAAAGCGGATCCAAAGCCGCCTTGTGGGATCACCTGTTTTAATTATAACTATACATAAACACGAACTCCCTACCCATAAAACAAATTACACCTCAACAGAGTAAAATCAACTGTCCTATTCAAATAAGGTGAATAATATTATATAAGAGAAGTAGTACAACTGAAATAAGACAAAGTTGTAGCTTATTGGACAAAATAATGAAATACGAAAACAAACAAAGCAACTTCACGTGAAAACTTCAAAATGAAGTCAGGTAATAAATATATGAATTCTAGAGAAGTGGAGATAAAAGAAGGTAATTTAATTAACCTATATTTATAGGGAAAGTGTGATACATAACCATACCCAGAATAAATAAAAAACTATAATTTAAACCTAATAGTGCTTTTAAATACTTATATATTGGATATGCTCGAGACTTTCGCATCCATATATATATATAATATAAAACACATACATGATAGTGATGAAAGGCAAGTCAAAAATTATAAAATTACTTCTTGCCGCTGGGCGCCGTAATCATACGTTACGAAAGACAGTAAAGTAACTGTAATTGCTATTCAGTATAGACAGATTCAGACTTTATTAACCAGAAGGTTGTTTTTAAACTCGAGTATCTTCAAGTAACACATTAAAGAAGCTTCACGTCCCAAATTTGCTGTCTAAAATTATTTAATTTCTTTGTCTGTGTCTTTAGATTTTAATATTCCAGAACGACTCCATTTAGTGTCAAAGCTGAACTACTGAATACGTTTCACACACTACCCATTCTTAATCTATTCATCGTATAGACGAAGTAACAATAGCAAATCATTTTTCGTCATTGGTTAAAGCTTAATCAACTGCTTACGTTCTTCATGAAAGTATGTGAACGAATTTTAAAAAATACTAAAATATATGGAAATCTGTGAAAGAAAAAGTAGAAAAATCCCTTACAATGAACGGATTGTGTTATAAATTATTAATTATTCTAATGTATCCATAGTTAGTTGTTATTTAAACTCAACGTTAAATAATGAGCTATGTGTGTGTTCAGTCCAGTGCAGGGTATCGAACCCTGGATTTTAGTTAAGTACATTTCCCAGTAGAAATAGATAAACTTTGTTCTGCATTACAGGTTATATTTAAGATATTGATAATTAATACTGAAGATCTAGAATTTAGTTGCGTTTTTCTATCGCTAGGGGAATTATGACATCTATCGATATAGGATAGGAATACTATCAATATTTCAAGTGAAACACTTGAAATATAAAATTGAGTCCTCAACAGCCGCGGCACTTGATATTTTTTAGGCAGGATTAGAGAAAATTAATATATGGAAACTTTTTTTCCTTTTTATTAGCTATACTTTTGTGGGCCAGCAATACCAAACGTATACCGGATTTTAAAATGAATGTTCTAACTTACATTTTATATACAAATAAAACCCAACTCTTACATCTTGCTCTAATAGTTCGTTTAATTGTTCTGGAATTTTATCTTGAACATCTTGTGGGTTCACCAGTATGTGAGTTGTAAATGCAAGGGTTGTACTTGTTGTTTCAAAACTCTTGAAATAAAACAAATTAAGTTCCTGTTTTTGTATGTGTGATTATTGGGTAATAAGCAGAAACACAGGATCAAAGGACTGAATATTCCAATAAGGATGATAATTATGTAAAGCTTTAATATCTTTATGTTTGTATTCTTTATGATTATATTATATATATATATAATAATTTTAGTTTAATACAAAAATATTATCGAAACAAATATATACAGTTTGTGGACGTTTTCTACAGTAGCAATAATACTAACATACGACCGGTCAGCGCTGGTAAATAAATTAAATGTGTTCGATTTTGTACATTTATAAGATATGAACTAAATAAAAAACTGTGTGGGATACAAACACTGCAAAATAATAGTCTTAAAAGAGGAACTAACAGACAACTATTGTAACAACGTTAACATCTGTACACTTGCTCCCCATATGTTTAGAAAGAAACAAAGGGGATTTCACTTTCCAAAAGTCAACTATATCAGAGTACATATAAGCAGCAAACGTACACACGATAACATTCTTCACTCCACAATAAAGTACTCGTGAGTACATATAAACAACAAACGTACATACGAGTAACATTCTTCGCTCCACAATAAAGCACTCATGAGTACATATAAGCAACAAACCTAACACGAGTAACATTCTTCGCTCCACAATAAAGCACTCATTAATTACTATTTATTTTCTCGGTTGTTTTGAGCTTCGAACCGGTTTAGCAAATTGGAATTTATTTTAAGAGGACTTTCATTGTTACTTAAAAGTCTGTTAGTATTCTCCATTGCGGTATTTCATATTCATTGCACGAATATTTGAAAAATGTTGTTAAAATTCCATCGAAGAAGAGATTAATTCAATTGCTTCTCCTATAATGGAGCTAACCATACACATATGGAGCAGGGTAAGTAGAGTAATTTTACATGAAAATATTGTACTTACTATAATAGGTGGATATTAGACTAAGTCGGTCAGTAACAAAATGATAGAATTTGTTTTAATTTCCACATGTGTGATAAACTTCATCTGCTTCTTGTTTTATTTGGGATTTCTGATCAAATTAAAGGAAAATAAGAAAAAAGTATAAACATAACCAAATGAATAATTGAATATTTGTTTCTATATCTATGTCTACGTATCTTCCACACAACCTTGATATGAATACAGGTGACTGTTACCTTGAGAACAGTAAGACACAGATTAGTATGAAGTAATCTAAATGGACATGTAGCTATTAGCAACCACTGCTGAGATGAAGTAAGTGAAACGAAAGGTATAAAAGTTCACTGTTTGGTGATTAGTACAAGTTTGTGATTGCATCTCAACCAACGGTGTTTCTACACAAAACTGATGGCACCCTGACTGCAAGCACATTCTGTTACAATATACAAATCTTTTAGTAGTACGAATCAGTTGACAGAGTTTCATTTTCTAGCACGACAATGATTCCTTGCACACAACAAATATGGTGAACAACATCTTAATGGTAAACAGACCATCGGAACGCTCCCAACCATGGTCGGCATGCATAAAGTCTAGATATGAACATTATTGAAGCTGTAGGGGCTAAGAAGGTAAAAAATAAATAAACTTAGCCGAATTGTATGGATGGAAGATACGTGGAGGTAATGCAAGATATGTGAAACAATATTCCACAATCGTACATTGATAAGCTGTATGGACATGAAAACAATGTACAATAACTGGGCAATCCCATGTTACAGAAGGCAGAGCAGTAACAGATGTATATCAAATAAGTTCTCCTATGCAATATTGCCCCCCTTGTGGTAGAGCGGTATGTCTGCGGACTCACAACGCTAGAATCCGGGTTTCTATACCCGTGGTGGGCAGAGCACAGATAGTCCATTGTGTAGCTTTGTGCTTAATTACAAAGAAAGAAACCTATGCAATATTTAAAAATAAATGGTGTTTTAGGTTAATTATTAAGCAGACGCAGAAAGAAGATGGCTGATTCGGTCTGCCAATACATTTTTCATATATATATATTTTGTAATTTAAGTTCTTTACCTTATTGATCTTGTTCTTGTTGTTATAATTTTTCTTTGCATCATAATGTATTTTCATTACTTCATTTTTGTATTTCCTCAATTTTGTCAGTACAGCCTTTCGATAATTCTTCAATCTTATCGTTATAATGCCTCTATACATCTACATCAATCTTCAATCATATTTATTGTTTTTGATTATTTTTTAACTAATACGTCTCTCTTTCAAACCCTCTCTCAAATTCCTGTTTTTCTTGGTCTTCTTGATTTCCCTCTCTTTTTTTATGTTTTCTCTTTATTTAGTTTCTTCTTCTAATCAACTTAATAATTCTTATAATTTGTGATTTTTCCTTCTTGTTTAATGTTTTGACTTTGTGTCCAATTCTAATTTTCTGTATTTTTGTTTGTTTTTTAATATCTGTCTTGAGATTCTTTTGGTGCTCTATCTTTTTCTGCTTATTATTTCCATTGTTTAATCTCTAGCAAATATTCGATTTCTCCGTACTCATTTTGTCATATTCAGGTTTGGTTTTATTTTCACCAAAATATTCATACTTCTGACACCAGTAATTTAATGTTCTATTTTGTTCAGTGGGTTCTATTGGATTTAGTGAAAATAACTTGTAAAAAGGTAGACGTAATGATAATAAATTACCTTATTTCTTCAATAATGTTTGCTACAGTTTGTTTGTTTTGAATTTCGCGCAATGCTACACGAAGGCTATCTGCGCTAACCGTCCCTAATTTAACAGTGTAAGACTAGAGGGAAGGCAGCTAGTCATCACCACCCACCGCCAACTCTTGGGCTACTCTTTCACTAACGAATAATGGGATTGACCGTCACATTATAACGCCCCCACGGCTGAAAGAGCGAGCATGTTTGGTGGGACGGGGATTCGAACCCGCGACCCTCAGATTGCGAGTCGAGCGCCCTAACCACCTGGACATGCCGGGTCGTTTGCTACAGGCTATTTCCATTGGTAGGATAGGCCTAAATTCTCAAGCTAAATTCGGATACTAATGTACGTTTAGCTCTCAAATAAACTTACTTGCAGAAATTTCTCTCTAATTGATTGACAACAGATATGCTTACTCACTGACTAGCTGATTAATTGAAATGTAAAGGAATAGATGTAGCAGCTCTCACTATAATTCATTGACTGACATTGAAATAAATGGAACATTAACTCAATAATTCACTCAATCTATGTAGTATAGTGACGTTCTCAATGTTGCGTCCTCATTCCTAAAACATAATAGATATAGCTTACAACAATAACAACGTGGACCAGGCCTGGCCTAATGCCTACTGTGCCTGAACTGTGAATTCGAAGACTCAATGCCAAAAAATCGCGCTTCGTTGTTTGAGGCTGTTGATGCTTTATGAGTGACGGTCAAATCCCGCTATTCAATTGAGAACAGTAACTTAAATGTTGGCAGTAAGTGGTTCTTTTTAACTAGCTATTTTGAAACGAAAGAATAACAATGTCAAAGTTTCTCTATTTTTCGTATATTTAAATTTTCAGTAAAATATAAATATTGTTACGTATTACAATTTCGAATGGTCTGAAACCGAGCTAAATGATAATTTAAATTTAGTAGCTAAATAAATGCTGACAAGATCTGCGTTCGAATTGTTACTAGAAATACAGTATTTATGTCATCATGTAGAACCTTGTGTATTTTACTAGCTAACAACGAATTTGTGTGGTTTTAATGTATTTCTGAAGCTTTGTCACAAGTTTGAAACCACAAACATTATCACCATCATTCAGTAGAATAACCTTTTGTATTTTAGACATTATTCTGAACTTCTGGCAAGAAACGTGAACCATTGTATTACTTATGCAAATCACCTGGTGCAAAAGATTTAAAAGAAAAGTTAAAATTATTTATTAAAAACATTTTATTTAAACTAGTACTTAATGTAATTTGTTCTAGAAACCAAGGATTTAACAAAGTAAAATATCTTCATTAAAAAAGTAAACTTATTTTCAGGGTAATAAAGGTGAAGATAGTAAATAATGCTTTTTTTTCCACAAGAAAGCAGAAAAATAAAAGAATTTGTTTGGGTTGTCGAGCTACCTTGTGTCAACAGTGGAGAATCGAATTCCGGATTTTAGCGCTGTAAGTCCTTAATCTTATCGCTGTACAACAGGGGGACTTGCGTTATGTAATGCTACAAGGCATATGCTTCCCAGTACTTATAAACTAGAATATTAGTTAAAGTCTGGCCAATGGTTTGTATTGAAACATGTAAGTTAGTAAACTAGTTCAACAGCCATGTTTATTTCTGTAACAGAATGGCAGAATAATAACCTATTTTAAATCAGCTAAAATGAGTGTGAATGAGACACAAAATATTTGGGACGTGTACTGATAAAACAGGAAAAAGCGCGTGAAGAAATTAGAACAATTTTGGTGAATCGAGTGTTTCACTAAAAAGAACAAAGATGAAAAGTACACCAACTTATTTTGATATTACTCTTTAAATTTGTACTATTTGTGAAACAGTAAATATTATTATTCAAATTCACACCTTTTTCCTCAATTTGTAACTACAAGTCATTTGAGAAAAAAACTCAAATCTAACTGGTATTACTGGTCATATGCAGGACAAAAATAGTCACAAGCTGTATTTCCAGTTACAATTATTGCTATCTACATTACGTCACACGTTGTAGCCACATATAGTCCTATATAGCGAAGACAGCTTGATTCATAAAGTGACTTTCAATTGGAATCGAAATACTAAGATTTTATTTTAATTTTTAGAAGTCACAGTAAAATTATCACTCCATATCAGCTACATTATTAAATACCTGCCTTTCTGTTTATAATTGTTTTTGAGGTAACAGATTTAATAGTTAAATAGATTTAGAAAATATTTACAAAACATTTTATTGTTTTTTTCATGGAGTTTATGTTGTTTCCCTTTCTTTATTTTTTTTCTGTTATTAAGTTTGTTTTTATATTTGGCTAAGGTTCTGGTGACAATGTGTGTATGGAATTGTCTTTTGTTAACAAATGTATTGGATATTGATTATTTCTTTATGTTGCAAATTACTACTAGTGGATATGTTAAATGCTGTGTTGTAAATGTATGATAACGTTCCAAAAGCTGTATCTAGGTGTTGTGCTTCTTGTTATCCTTTAGGAAGTGAGTTTAATACAACTTAAAATAACAAACTCAGACACATTAATAGGTGTCTTTCATTACATGGCTATATAACCAAAACAATTATAAACATTTGGAAACATGTATAAAAAACAACAACAATATAAACAGCAAAGTTACTTTATTTAAAAATCGAACACTACAGTTAAAGGTTGTCTAAAGAAGGTTTATTGTGATAACTTCAACGACCGAAGCATCAATAAGATAGCACTTACATATAAACACGATATATAACACTACTGCTACTTTTATCGATGTGGTAAACTACATTACAAACCTCCTTATCTTTCACTACGTCCATTGTGCCTCCTGATAAGGAAACTTTGATAAATATTAGGTCAGTGTTTATGTATATATTTTTAACAAATGACTTCAAGTATGCTGTTAAAGCATTAGTTTTTCACAAGTAAGTTATTTAACTTGAACTCTATAAATGTATTATCTACGATATTTTTAAGAATGAAGTTAAACCAAACTAAGAACTATTTTATTAATTAAATCACAAAGTTTATGATTTTTCAGTATTTCGAAG
>NW_013676850.1:9013-13943 GCF_000517525.1 Limulus polyphemus | reverse complement strand
GTCTGGACAGTTTCTGTTTATAATAGGTCTCATTTAGTCTGGACAGTTTCTGTTTATAGTAGGTCTCATTAGTCTGGACAATTTTGTTTTATAATAGGTCTCATTTGGTCTGGACAGTTTCTGTTAATAATAGTTCTCATTAGTCTGGACAGTTCTGTTTATAATATGTCTCATTAGTCTGGACAGTTTCTGTTTATAATAGGTCTCATTAGTCTGGACAATTTTGTTTTATAATAGGTCTTATTTAGTCTGGACAGTTTCTGTTAATAATAGGTCTCATTTTAGTCTGTACAGTTTCTGTTTATAATACTTCTCATTAGTCTGGACAGTTCTGTTTATAATATGTCTCATTAGTCTGGGCAGTTTCTGTTTATAATAAGTCTCATTTTAGTCTGGACAGTTCTGTTTATAATATGTCTCATTAATCTGGACAGTTTCTGTTTATAATAGGTCTCATTTAGTCTGGACAGTTTCTGTTTTATAATAGGTCTCATTTTAGTCTAGACAGTTTCTGTTTATAATAGGTCTCATTTAGTCTGGACAGTTTCTGTTTATAGTAGGTCTCATTAGTCTGGACAAATTTTGTTTAGAACAGGTCTCATTAGTCTGGACCTGTCAGAGGCAGTATCTTATGTCTACTAAAATAACTGAAATTTGGACCAGAAACTGTCAGAGTCAGTATCTTATGTTGGCTAAGACTGTTTAAGGTTACACTTGAAACTGTCAGAGTCAGTATCTTATGTTGGCTAAGACTGTTTAAAGTTACGCTTGAAACTGTCAGAGTCAGTATCTTATGTTGGCTAAGACTGTTTAAAGTTACACTTGAAACTGTCAGAGGCAGTATCTTATGTTGGCTAAAGCTGTACGTTGTCATTACTTCATTATACCTATGCTGATAAAAGAAACAGTTGATCAATTTTCTTTATAAGTTTCTTCCATATGTATAGTTTCGGGGAAGGATTATTTATTATCATGACGCCTTTATACCTATACTGATATGAAAGAAAAGAAGGCATAGCTAGTTTTTTCATGCGGAGAGATACTTTTCTTATTTTTGAACATATCTTACTCGTAATCAACCTATACAACTTTTTAGGATGTCTCTTTGAAAATATAATTTAACTGTTTCAAAAACAAAAGAAACTAAATAACAATGTGATTCATCTTTAAGTGAACGATCATGAGTCAGGAAACAAGTAAACTCTAAGTAAACTTCTGAAAGAAACATATAACATAACGTTTTGGGACAACATGGGACCTATTGGTCCATCTCGGCTGTTCCGTCATCTAAACTAAATTAAAATAATTAAAAAAATATTAAACCCAGCCCTTATCTTTCATAAACTTATCAAGCTTTTTATTAAACTCACTTAAATTTACTGGCTCTACAACATTCGAAGGCAACCCATTTCAAAAGCCAACCACCCTGTTACAATAATGAAACTGTCTTAGCTGAAAACGACTCCTACCTGGCCAAAATTTATATTTGTGTCCTCTAGTCCTACTATACTCACTGTTAAATATGAAAAAAGGATGATGCATCAACACTATCAATTCCCTTAACAATCCCCCCTAACTCCTTTTTTTTTTTCTCAAGAGAAAACAGTTTGAGAGATTTCAGCCTCTCCTCGTATGATAATCTCTCCATCCCAGACACCATTCTAATAACCCTTATCTGAATCTTTTTCAACAATTCAATGTCTTTCCAAAGGTAAGAAGCCCAAGACTGAACACAATATTCCAAATGTGGCCTAACCAGTTGGCTGCTTAATTTTAGGGGTTAAAATAAAATTATTCTTCGTTCAAAAACCTCAGAGATTTATACAAGAAAAAATATACATTTGTGTGTGTGTGTTATACATCTTTGAAAGTTTATACGCTACTACATTACTCACAGCCTAATCGTTTTTATGTGGAAGTTGCTTCTATAAAATTTAATACGTCTATTTTTCTGAAATTACGTATAATTGATCCTTATAGTAAGTGTTAATTAGAAAGCAATTTACCTGAAAAAATAACAACAACAACAAAACCCTTTAATTAAAAAGTTTAGTAATTAATTAATCCACATTAGAGAAGCTTTGGAGAAAAATAATAATAAAAAGTAGTTTATTCTAATCATTATTCATTCAAGACGTGGGTTTAACGTGAAATTCCCTTCGCCTAAGTCAGACGGCAAACTAACAAAATTAAAAATAAAACAGTAATTGGTAGAAATTAATCATATCTAAAGAAAAGTAGGTGAAGATAATGAAGCAAAGAATTAAATATCAAAAAATTAAATTTCTGTTTTTGAAAAAGATTAAAATTCCATATATTAATAATTAACAAAAAATAATTTTAGGTTGTTTACTAACGTCTTATTTATAGAATTTAGTAACATAGAAGTTACTGCTTGTCTGTGCCTGCTTCAAATAGCGTAGTCCATACACTGTAAGGCTTAGTAAATTTCAAATAGCGAAGTTCCTACACGGTAAGGCCTTATCAAATTTCAAATAGCAAAGTTCCTACATGACAAGGCTTAGCAAACAGTAATGTTCCCTAAAGCGATGGACAATTTTTTTCAAGTTAATTTTTGTGCTTTTTTCATAAACTATTTAATAGTTGACAGACATATGATCATTCTCGCTGGGTTTAACCGGTTTCAGGCAGAATGAATGCCATCAGAGATCTGGGATTAACCCGAAACAAAAACCGTTAGTCTTAAGTAAAGCAATGAATCTTATTTCATTCGCCATATTAACCACCAGAGTTTCTAAAATAGTTAGTTATGAATCGATATTACAAGTTTGTTTTAAACAAATATTTAAATATATTTCTTTTGTAGTCCATTACGAAACTCATGGGTACACAAACTTATTACCTATTGAATTCATGCATCTTATGGTCTTCAAACCCTTATTGTACTTAGTACCTCTATTACTAAGTAGTCATTCCTTCCTAATACCTTTAAAGTCAGAGAAGAATCCGCTTTTCACGTAGCTTCGTATTAATATTTTAGAACTTAAAAGGTTCAATTGAGTTCATTGTCCACTTTGATGACCGGTTTGCTTAAGGACTTCACTGAGAAGTCTACTGCTACTAGAATAAACCTAACATTATAAATACGTCAGCTACACTTCCCTTCTTGTTCACTCTGACTCGCATGCAACGTTTCAATACCACTGATACGGATCTTGGCATTAAATAACATACTGTACAGAGTAAAAAATATTTCAAAAGAAACTGTCCAGACTAATGAGACCTGTTCTAAACAAAACTTTTTCAAGTGTAACTTTAAACAGTCTTAGCCAACATAAGATACTGACTCTGATAGTTTCAAGTGTAAATTTTAACAGTCTTAGCCAACCTGAAGTACCGGATTTGACAGTTTATTATGGAAGGAGACATAATGAAACATGTGAAACTAATTCTGAAAGTTTCTAAAGTACGTGTGATAATTATGACACAATCCAGAAATTGCCAGCGTTATTTCTGTTAATCTCTTCAAGTTTTCTTCGTTCCAATTATTTTTTGTAACAAAACTATCCTTCGGCGAATCAAATAACACAAAATGTTTCAAACGGTGCTTCTTCACATAGTTAAAAAATTAAAAATCCATTCAAATAATTCGGTTATTTCGTTTCTGACTCGGGATTATCATCTTTGATTTCAGCGTCACCTAAAATGTTACTCTTAGATGATCGATATAGCACAACAGACTGAGAAAACTCTGTTTCTAGAGCCTTTGCTTTTCTATTCGCTGCCAAGTTGTTTTTTTAAGACGCGTTCTTCTTGTTAGAGCCTGCCAATGGTATGATATAATTCTTTATTTTGACACGCTTCATGCTTTGAATGCCAATATCCGAAAGGTTCTTTCTCGGCTTTGATCTGTATTTTTTAAGGCTCAAAGCTAGACTAAGACTATTTACACTGTGTCTGCTATAGTGATCGAACCTCAAATTTTACGTTCATAAGCCCTGAAGATTATTGCTAAACCACTGGAGGACATATAAAAGCTCACACAAAATACAGAATTGTAAGATTATAGAAAAGGATATAAACACACTATATTTGAAAATCATTCCAAGAATACGGTTAGTCTTATATATGTACAGAGATAAAAAATTATTTTTATCAACATTTCTCATACTAAAACTGTTTCTAACGTCAAGATCAATCTAAAAAAGTCAATAATAGATATGTAAAGTTGTTATTTATGTATTACTACATTTACAGATCAGGTTAATATTTGTAGAGTTGTTATTTATGTATTACTACATTTACAGATCAGGTTAATATTTGTAGAGTTGTTATTAATGTATTACTACATTTACAGATCAGGTTAATATTTGTAGAGTTGTTATTTATGTATTACTACATTAACAGATCTAGACCGGTAAAACAATATCCCCGTACAACATATACCTTGTCTCCAAAACACTCTAGACCGGTAAAACAATATCCCCGTACAACATATACCTTGTCTCCAAAACACTCTAGACCGGTAAAACAATATCCCCGTACAACATATACCTTGTCTCCAAAACACTCTAGACCGGTAAAACAATTTCTGATAAAGGTTTTCATATCAAATTCACTTTACGAAAATAACCATTTCTTGTATTTCTAATTTCAGCACTGGGCACAGGACAGGTGGAATATTCGGCGCCTGTCTTGTGAAAGTGGGTTTCCTCTGGGTACTCCCGCTCCCTCCTCCCACAACAAATCCTAGGGCACTTGGATTTACAGATCCCAGCCACATAATGACGTCATCGGCCTTGATCTTCTCTCTCTCTCTCTCCTGGAACCCTCCGGACATGCTTCTCTCATCTCTCCATTCTCAATTTCAAGACTTGAAATTCGCCAGAAGTCAACATATGCCCAACCTCGCTAGCTAAAATTAAATAATTCACGAATGTAACAAATAAATTATCGCGAGCGGGGGGAA
>NW_013676850.1:0-9003 GCF_000517525.1 Limulus polyphemus | reverse complement strand
CAGACTAATGAGAACTATTATTAACAGAAACTGTCCAGACCAAATGAGACCTATTATAAAACAAAATTGTCCAGACTAATGAGACCTATTATAAACAGAAACTGTCCAGACTAATGAGAACTATTATTAACAGAAACTGTCCAGACCAAATGAGACCTATTATAAACAAAATTGTCCAGACTAATGAGACCTATTATAAACAGAAACTGTCCAGACTAACGAGACATATTATAAACAGAACTGTCCAGACTAATGAGAACTATTATAAACAGAAACTGTCCCGACAAATGAGACCTACACTAAAACAGAAACTGTGCAGACTAATGAAACCTACCACAAACAGAAACTGTGCAGACTGATGAGACCTATTATAAACAGAAACTGTGCAGGCTGAGACCTATTAAACAAAATCTATGTAGGCCGAGACCTATTAAACAGAACCTGTGCAGACTGACATCTGTTAAACTCTACAGAAGATCTATTAAACAGAAGCTCTATAGAAGATCTATTAAAACAGAAACTGTAAAGACTGAGACCTATTAAACAGACATTGTGCATACTGAAATCTACTCTCAAGAAAAACTGCACAGACTGAGACCGAGTAAACAGAACTTATATATATCACGGAAGTTTCTATTAAATAGTAATGTTTCTTCTGTTTATATATTAGATACTCTACTAATCTTACAGAAAAGAAGAGAAAATATGGAAAATGGTTATGAAATATCGTTCCCAGTGTTTTAAAATTTACTTTTCTGTTCTTTCTTTGAGTGTTTTAATATCAAAACACCCACAGATTCAATTAAAATAACAGATACCGTATTTTTATATTGTTCGCCGTGATTCGTTCAGTTGTAGGTTTACTCTACACGTGTTGTCGAGAGTATGATAGCTAGGATCATGAGTTCTGGCTCTGCTCGATATCTGCCTGTGTTATAACCATACACCGGTAGACGAAAGGTCTTAATTAGGCCTTTCTGATAGGATGAACATGGACCATACACATCTCTGATTAATTACTATAGTCCTTAGGTGATGCCACAGGGTTCATAAACTCATAAGCCATTTTACTACGTCATAGTGATGTCATTAGGTGGTAACACAAGGCTTACAGCTTGACAATCTATTTTAGTATGTCATAGTGGCGTCTTTAGGTGGTAACACAGTGCTTAAAAAGTAACAATTGTTACGAATTTGTTGTTATGTATTTATTTTAATATGAACGTTATTTAGATTAAGTTTGTATTTAAAAACGTGCCTAGCTTACAGTGTTGGATACGTATTGCGAAACTCCCGCCAATTCTTCAAAGTAGTAGAATATTCGTGAACGTAAGAATCGACAATATATCCACTTCCGTATCCAGTTAAATATAGCTCAGTATTGTTGTCTGAATTTTCGAGAACACCTTTCTCGCGCCTATAAAAACAGTCTACGCGACGCGCCAAAAAGAGAGCCTACTAGTCGTCCGCTATAAACAGTGTGCTAGAAACTCCGAAGCTGTTTATAACACTCATCAATCGAAAACAAAATTTAGTCATTTGACCAGGAACAGTTATAAATTTCGAACATCAGCGGATTCTCATTGGACGTTAGTATCTTTCCGAAAATATTACTGGATTCACATCGGACAGAAGTAGTTTTATGAAAAAATTATCTTACTTCAATGGACCAACAATTCAGTGTGGTGACCAATGAGACAAAGCTAGCTAGCTTCCCGACAATCGTACGTACATCGACTTGAAGTTACCTCGTTAGATATCAAAGGAATTCCAATCTAGAAGGAATATTTATATATTGTCCGTAAGTTAGTGAAATTTCTGTTTATAAAACAATCTAGTTTACTACGTCATACGAGACTTATAAAGTGACAATTCATTGTTTTAAAGATATGCGGCAGTTTGTCAGTTATTTTGAAGTTGTTTTAATTTTAGTACCTACTCGAGAGGTTGTTAGATGCATTTGATGTTTGGAGTAGAAAGGAAATTCTTTCTTTAGCGACTGGGAGTAAAGATTTTCGAGTTAGATTATCAAAGTGTTAATATTCTTGAACGTTTATAAACCGTGTTTTATTCGTTAATATTATACAGCGTAACTTTATAAGAAGCTTCAATGTGACCAAATATTAACTACCAAGTTTGCTATAAATAAGGTGATTGGTTACCTTAAAATCATCTAACTACGTTAGTTCTAATTCTCTGATTAAAATTTCCTTAACTGTTTGATTCACCCTGCGTAATTATTAGCTAATGAGATGTAATTACCAAGTTCAACTAATTTTGTTATAAATGTTTATCGAACATCACCTCTACATCTCAGTGGCTCCAGACACACAGGCTTGTATGTATGATAATGTGCTCAGAGCTAATGCCTTCCAGACATTAAAATGTTCGTACTCATAGAAACATAGGTTTCAGGTGTCCAAATGAATGATACTCTTACAGCGGCGGGTGATGATGACTATTTGCCTTCCCTCTAGTCTTACACTGTTAAATTAGGGACGGCTAGCGCAGATAGCCCTCGTGTAGGTTTGCGCGAGATTCTAAATAAACCAATCCAAGTATTACAATAACATTGTAAAATATTCAACAAGCATATCCAAAATATGCGCAGGTGATAAATTCTTATACATATTTATAAAGAATAAAGTGAAGAACCAGAGGTGTTGCATTGGTAATCTCGCTCTCACTACAAACCCTGTTACCTCAGTATCCTCAACTCTATGTGTTTTACTATATTCCGTTTGTTTTTCTTATACCAAATTTAAGATATAACCGGCTCTCTTCTTGTACTGAAAATTTGGTTTTTTCTTTATTAAAAATAACACGTCATCTAACACGAGCTTTAGTAAAAATAAAACCGCTATGTAAAGTTTAATTTCGCTAACTTTGTTTTCTCGTGCGTTGTATATCACCCTTGGTATATCACCCTGATAACACTGAGTTAACTTTGTTTTATCGTACGTTGTGTATCACCCTGATAACACTGAGTTAACTTTGTTTTCTCGTGTGTTGTATATCACCCTGATAACACTGAGTTAACTTTGCTTTACCGTACGTTGCGTATCATCCTGATGACACTGAGTTAACTGTGGTTTTTCGTGTGTTGTATATCACCCTGATAACACTGAGTTAACTTTGTTTTATCGTACGTTGTGTATCAACCTGATAACACTGAGTTAACTTTGCTCGTGTGTTGTGTATAACCCTGATAACACTGAGTTATCTTTGCTCGTGTGTTGTGTATAACCGTGATAACGCTGCGTTATCTTTGCTCGTGTTTGGTATATCACCCTGATAACACTGAGTTAACTTTGTTTTCTCGTGTGTTGTGTATCACCCTGATAACACTGAGTGAACTTTGTTTTCTCGTGTGTTGTATATCACCCTGATAACACTGAGTTAACTTTGTTTTCTCGTGTGTTGTATATCACCCTGATAACACTGAGTTAACTTTGTTTTTTCGTGTGTTGTATATCACCCTGATAACACTGAGTTAACTTTGTTTTTTCGTGTGTTGTATATCACCCTGATAACACTGAGTTAACTTTGTTTTCTGGTGTGTCGCGTATAACCCTGATAACGCTGGGTTATCTTTGCTCGTGTGTGGTATATCACCCTGATAACACTGTGTTAACTTTGTTTTATCGTACGTTGTGTAACATGAAAAATGTGCTGGTTTTTAGTTTTTACCTAAGTAGGTAGCTTTGCTTTGATTTTCCTTCTTGTGTTGTGTATCTATAACAAAAATATCGTCAATGTGAAAAAATTCCAAGTTATAAGTAGAGTCCAGCCATATAAATGGACAAGAGAAGCTAGAAAAAAGACTTGAGAGAAACTTCAAAGCCCAATTTGCAACTCCTCTCACCCCCCTCACCCGCAGTTAGTCCCCACAGCTTTTACTGTGGGCCAAGGTTCCTTGTATTGTTTCTTATAACGTGGCTCGTGTGTCTCATATTCCCACTTTATCAGTTCGCCAAGTTTTGTAATTTAGCCTCTCTCCCAACAGCCTTGTTTTTGTTATAGTTCGAGCGTTCCACTAAAACACAAACCGTTTTATATGCATTCCTTATTTTCATTTTTAATCATGAATGAATAATTTAATGAAGTTGATATAAACGTCACAGTATGGTTTATTTTGGCTATTGAAGAACAAGTGAAATGCCGAAGAAGTTTGGATGTCGTCTAATCTAGCTACGGCGTTTCAAAAGTCATTGAATTTGTTGGAAAATACAAATGAAAAAATAACAGAAGTTACTTTTTCTTGCCTTACTTGGTGACTTATTTCTCTTATATTATGAGATATATTGATTGTTATTTTGACATTTGACCTAAGATACTTTCAAAGTGCTGATGTAATTTAGGTCCGCCAGTATCCTAGAAACAGCAATACTATCCATTATATATCATTGATAGTTTTCTGCTAACTTTGTATAAATTGGTCATTGGGAGCGCTGTTCCTTTCTATCTCCTTCAGAATGCTTGGTTAACATTGCTTCTTGAGTGATGTTTAAGAACGTTGAAACGTTGCTTCTCGTGTGTCGTGGAAGCAATGTTTCAACATTAAAGCAGCGTTTCAACGTTCTTCTACTACACACGAGAAACAACGTTTCAAAGTTCTTCCACGACACACGAGAAACAACGTTTCAACGTTCTTCTACTACACACGAGAAACAACGTTTCAACGTTCTTCCACGACACACGAGAAACAACGTTTCATCGTTCTTAAACATCACTCAAGAGGCAACGTTTCAACGTTCTTAAACATCACTCAAGAAGTAATGTTTCAACATTCTTCCACGACACACGAGAAGCAACGTTTCAACGTTCTTAAACATCACTCAAGAGGCAACGTTTCAACGTTCTTAAACATCACTCAAGAAGGTTTCAACGTTCTTCCACGACACACGAAAAAGTAATGTTTCATCGTTCTTCTACTACACACGAGAAACAACGTTTCAACGTTTTCTACTACACACGAGAAACAACGTTTCAAGGTTCTTCCACGACACACGAGAAACAACGTGTGTAGTAGAAGAACGATGAAACATTACTTTTCGTGTGTCGTGCAACAACGTTGAAACGTTTCGTATTGGTTTCAGTATCTTTTTAAGTTAAGGTCGCGTCACGCTGTCGCTCAGATTATTTCTTTATTACGTTTATTCGAATCAATTTTTTCAGGGTGTTTGATATTTGTTGCGTATATTAAAACTATTTCTTGTTATGACTCATTAGCTGGTCCAGTAAATATATTATTCTCCTTCGACAACGAAGATTGAAAGTAATCATTGCTTTAAGTGTTAATTACAGCTTCCGTGACGTTCGATACTTATAAGTAACAATTACGGAACTTTAATGAATATTTTATCTACCCAACTGATTGCTAGTCTGTCATACTGTAATTATTTGATTACATGATTTATCTAACACTTACTCCAACTACACGTTCTACTTTGTGACTGGAAGTTATCGTGTACGATATTGGTGTAACTGGAAGTATCTGTAACTTATCGTGTACGGTTTTTATGTGACTGGAAGTCTGTAACTTATCGTGTACGGTTTTATGTGACTGGAAGTTTATGTATGTTATCATGTACGGTTTTTATATGACTGGAAGTATCTGTAACTTATAGTGTACGGTTTTTATGTGACTGGAAGTGTCTGTAACTTACGGTGTACGGTTTTTATGTGACTGGAAGTTTATGTAACTTATCATGTACGGTTTTTATATGACTGGAAGTTTATGTAAGTTATCATGTACGGTTTTTATGTGACTGGAAGTTTATGTAACTTATAGTGTACGGTTTTTATGTGACTGGAAGTGTCTGTAAGTTATCATGTACGGTTTTTATGTGACTGGAAGTGTCTGTAAGTTATCGTGAATGGTTTTTATGTGACTGGAAGTGTCTGTAAGTTATCATGTACGGTTTTTATGTGACTGGAAGTATCTGTAACTTATCGTGTATGGTTTTTATGTGACTGGAAGTTTATGTAACTTATCATGTACGGTTTTTATGTGACTGGAAGTTTATGTAAGTTATCATGTACGGTTTTTATGTGACTGGAAGTGTCTGTAAGTTATCGTGTACTGTTTTGGTGTAACTGGAAGTATCTGTAACTTATCATGTACGGTTTTTATGTGACTGGAAGTTTATGTAAGTTATCATGTACGGTTTTTATGTGACTGGAAGTGTCTGTAACTTATCGTGTATGGTTTTTATGTGACTGGAAGTTTATGTAACTTATCGTGTACGGTTTTATGTGACTGGAAGTTTATGTAAGTTATCGTGTACGGTTTTATGTCACTGGAAGTGTCTGTAACTTTACCGTGTATGGTTTTTATGTGACTGGAAGTTTATGTAAGTTATCATGTATGGATTTAATGTGACTGGAAGTTTATGTATGTTATCATGTATGGATTTTATGTGACTGGAAGTGTCTGTAACTTATCGTGCACGGTTTTTATATGACTTTGCTACTTAGAAATTTTAAAAATACGTGAATTAACTCTGTATGTAGCTTAATATTATTTTATTAAAATATCCAAATCTTTACGGAATAATTCAGTAGTATAGCTTCTTACTAAAGATTTTATGAATTAATCTAGTTTAAAAAAACAAATGTAAAATTCTCTGAAATAATTCAGCTTAAACAGTTGATATGTTCTTTCTGGATTAATTTAAAATTCATTGTCGCTTGGTTTCAGGTATTGTTGATAAAAATACTATTTTTTAAACATTAGCGAATGATTAAATAACTAGATATACACCTGTTTTTATTTCTTGTATTTTGATGTACCATCTAGTAATGAAATTTTTTTTTCTGACTTTTTTACGACAGGGGTTTACGGTGTGACGGATTAATTTTCTAACGGGTGCAGCTAGTAAGTACTGAACCATCTTTATTTTAAACGTTGCCTTCAGTTAATAATTAAAACTTTTTTAGGTGATCGCTAACGGTAGAGAAAATAACAGATAAACTATAAAGTTTTTCTGAAAAAACAAAACAAAAACGTTTGAAATGCATTTAGAAGGTTTTAGGGATTACACAAAGGCAATTTTAGATTTTTGAGATGAGGAAAAGTATTTTTAATTGTAGCATGAAACTTATTTTGCAAACAAATACTCAATATATTAATGGACAAATCTTTATTTTATTTTATTAAAAATACTTCACTGAAATTATGATTTTTTGTATGTGTAAGACTTGAAATATTAACCGAAAAACTGCCAAATTTTGTGAAGATATACGCACTATATTCAAAGTTAGAAGTATTAAATATATAAAGACTTTAAACGAGTACAAAGAGGTCACGTGGTCGGTCAAATTGACAGAGCCCGTGTTGAGTGTATCACCCATACACCGTATACGGTACACTCGCATTAATCTAATGGAGGCGGACCGTATTCTATACGGTTAATCAGATTAAACAGATTTGAATATCTAGTTCAGCAAGACACATAATAATTCCAGCCGAAATAAAGTCGCGGTGGAACGGTGTGTATAAAAACTAAATATTGTAATTATTTTTTGTTGCATAGGTAGTATGGTGAAGTGTATGTAACAGCCTTTTGCGACACAAAATATTCGTACATTCAGATCACAAAAATGTTTTCAAATCGGGGATTTACAATTTCCTTGTTCTAAACGAAATTGGGAAACAAAAGAATATGGATCAATTTGGGGTACCAGGATTATTATGAAAGAGTCTTGCAACAAATCGTACTTAAGCCGTGGTCAATAAAGTGCGGCGTCTTGTAATAGATGAGAATTCATGAACGCGAGGGTCAGCAGTAAACGCCGAAAACGTGTTCCAGGCATCATTACGCAACATAATCAAGAAATATCTCCGGAAAAGCGACAAGAGCTCCTACCACGAAATATCCAATCAACTGTTGTATACATTCAATTCCTTTTTCTGTTTATAAATACCATTTGTATTGAGAGAAATATTGCTTTACCGATTTATAATAGTTTTTTAAAAAATTTAAACTTGATATAACTTATTTTGGGCACAAAATTAATACGAGACTAAGAAAATACTTTTAGGGAAAAAAAAATTTTTCAGCGTGCCCTGTTGTAAAAGTTTATGACACATTAAGTTTGATTTTTTCATTCCATAGCGTATTATTAAACACAAGGCTTTTCTTTTGTGGACGGCCCGGCATGGTCAGGTGGTTAGGGCGTTCGACTCGCAATCTGAGGGTCGCGGGTTCGAAACCTTGTCACACCAAACATGCATTTCACACCCTTTCAGCCGTGTGGGCGTTATAATGTGACGGTCAATCCCACTATTCATTGGTAAAAAAGTAGCCCAAGAGTTGGCGTGGGGTGGTGATGACTAGCTGCCTTCCCTCTAGTCTTACACTGCTAAATTAGGGACGGCTAGCGCAGATAGCCCTCGTGTAGCTTTGCGCGAAAATCAAACAGACCAAACCAATTTTTTGTGGACACAAAAATGTTCTTTATTTTATAGAAATTATTATCTTTTGCAACAGTTTAGGTTTCATATTTTACATTTAGGTTTAACTTATACAAACTGTGTTTTTATAATTACTGTCTTCGGCTTCAGTATTCATTACACTGGTAAGTTTTAATGATAGTTTGTGAACACTTCAGGGATACATATATATCATTATGCATTCCTTAAACGTTTTCCAGAATTAAAATAGATATATTGTGGTGATTAACTAAGATTACTTTACTGTAAGCTATTGAGAAATATTCTACGTTTATTACATAACCATCTCTACGAAATATTACTTGTGCTTTTCATTTCGTGCAAAGTATTACATATTTCATCATTTCACGGTAATCAACTTATTCTGAACTCAGAGGAAGACCATGTTATTGTTAGGTCTAGCAGAATAATGACAGCAAGTTACAATAAACAGAAATAATTGCTAACACTAACTGTTATTGAAACACACACGCTAACACTAACTTGTATTGAAGTAAACACGCTAACACTAACTTGTATTGAAGTAAACACGCTAACACTAACTT
>NW_013676849.1:15073-16683 GCF_000517525.1 Limulus polyphemus | reverse complement strand
ATGTACTTTCCATGTAAATGTAACTTATATTATATAATCTATATATTCATGTATTATTGATGTACTTTCCATGTAAATGTAACTTATATTATATAATCTATATATTCATGTATTATTGATGTACTTTCCATGTAAATGTAACTTATGTAATCTATATATTCATGTATTATTGATGTACTTTCCATGTAAATGTAACTTATATAATCTATATATTCATGTATTATTGATGTACTTTCCATGTAAATGTAACTTATGTAATCTATATATTCATGTATTATTGATGTACTTTCCATGTAAATGTAACTTATATAATCTATATTCATGTATTATTGATGTACTTTTCGTGTAAATGTAACTTATGTAATCTATATATTCATGTATTATTGATGTACTTTTCGTGTAAATGTAACTTATATAATCTATATATTCATGTATTATTGATGTACTTTTCGTGTAAATGTAACTTATATAATCTATATTCATGTATTATTGATGTACTTTTCGTGTAAATGTAACTTATTAATCTATATATTCATGTATTATTGATGTACTTTCCATGTAAATGTAACTTACTTTTCTAATAAAGGTTAAAAAGGTTTAATTGATATAATGTGCTCTTCGTTGCAGCTGTATGCGTGTTGGTTACACCATGGATACAAGAAATGTGTGTCAGGAGATACTTTTGATCGAGCCGTTTTATGGTGGTTCTCATAAACAACTTGTTGATACCCTAGCTAATGATCTTGGAAGAAAAGCTGCTTTATTTACACTTCCTGCCAAGAAGTGGCACTGGCGAGCAAGAACATCAGCCTTACATTTTTCTCGTGTGATTCCAAAAGGACACAAGTTTAGGTACGATATTTACTTGTATATATATTCACCTAAATTAATAATGTGGTTGTCGGTGGTATATTTCTTATGAAACTTCTCGGCTATACACTGTGTGTGGGGGTGGGTGTATGTTAGGGTGGTCCCTTATTTGCAGGTAAAATTACTTTAGGCTACAAACCATAAAGCTTTCACCCCCTAATTTTGCCCCAGTGTACAAAAATATATTATATGTCAAATTTCATCTATTTACTGTATGATATAAAACATATGTATTATAAATGATTGTGTAATGTATTATAAATGACTGTGTACGTACTGTATGATATAAAACATATGTTATGTATTATAAATGACTGTGTACGTACTGTATGATATAAAACATATGTTATGTATTATAAATGACTGTGTATGTACTGTATGATATAAAACATATGTTATGTATTATAAATGGCTGTGTACGTACTGTATGATATAAAACATGTATTATAAATGACTGTGTATGTACTGTATGATATAAAACATATGTTATGTATTATAAATGACTGTGTACGTACTGTATGATATAAAACATATGTTATGTATTATAAATGACCATGTACGTACTGTATGATATAAAACAAATGTTATGTATTATAAATGATTGTGTATGTACTGTATGATATAAAACATATGTTATGTATTATAAATGACCATGTATGTACTGTATGATATAAAACATATGTTATGTATTATAAATGACCATGTATGTACTGTATAATATAAAACATATGTTATGTATT
>NW_013676849.1:13721-14622 GCF_000517525.1 Limulus polyphemus | reverse complement strand
ATATGTATTATAAATGACTGTGTACGTACTGTATAATATAAAACATATTTGTTATGTATTATAAATGACTGTGTATGTACTGTATGATATAAAACATGTATTATAAATGACTGTGTATGTACTGTATGATATAAAACATATGTTATGTATTATAAATGACTGTGTATGTACTGTATGATATAAAACATATGTTATGTATTATAAATGACTGTGTATGTACTGTATGATATAAAACATATGTTATGTATTATAAATGACTGTGTACGTACTATATGATATAAAACATGTTATGTATTATAAATGATTGTGTACGTACTGTATGATATAAAACACATGTTATGTATTATAAATGACTGTGTAAGTACTGTATAATATAAAACATATTTGTTATGTATTATAAATGACTAGCATATAAACCATCAAAAATGATGGGGGGAAGTACTAACACCCCCACCCCATAGTATACTCTAATCTCACATTTCATAGCTAACTGAAATAAATTCATTTTGTGAAATCAAGCATGACCAACAAAGAGGCAGAAAAGTGCAATTGAGGCAGTCAAATACAGGTAAATTCCTTTGTGAGCCATCAAAATTATGATCATTCATGAAACGAATTTGTGGTGTATTCATAGAATAATTATTGGTAAACATCAGTTAGATTAACAACTTCTAATATATAGAAAATCAGTCCGTTTTGGTAACACTACATTTCAACAATGGCTTTTATGTCATGTTGCTTAGCAACAAAAAGCATAATCTAATATTGTTGGTCTATGTACTGAAAATATAAAATGAAATGTATAGACTACAAAAACTAGGCTTATTATACAAACATTCACTACACTTATAATGTTTCACAGCCCCCCCCCCCCCCCCTTCCCCCCCCCCCCCCCCCCCCC
>NW_013676849.1:11053-13470 GCF_000517525.1 Limulus polyphemus | reverse complement strand
GGCCCTCTCGCACACCCGTCACTAAAATCATAAAGGGCAGAGAGTAATCTAACTATTCTGTCTGGATAAATGCATTTTGGCTTTTATGACTCCTCCTATATTGATAAATCAAGTGACACACTGGGTTTTTATATAGGTTAGATTGATTTAAAGTCATTATTATTTTATTGCATGTACAACAGTATAATTACATAATTTTGGTGTGGTTAGTCATTGTTGCTGTTAGGAAAGCATCTCATATGGTCGTCCTGCACAACTCAAAGGAATAATTGTTTCTGGTCTTTGTTATGATGGCATTGTACTGCTCGATAAGGACCACAATCGAGTGTTAAACTGTCTGTAGTCCTTACTGAGCTCTCATGACTCAGGCTCATAATCCAGATGGAATTTTGAGGCACCTTAATAAGGCTGTTGTGCTCTTAGTGATGAAATCTTTAATTGTCAGACTTCCTGACAATCAGCTGAATGTACTCTGGAGGTTCATTCATGCCTTCATTCTCTTTAATACCTTTACTATTACTCATTTTGTTTCTGTGGGTACAGCTGAATTAAAGAATACCAAACCAATGAGTTCCTCATTGAGATACCACAGATGTGCAGCAAAGTTTTCACAGGCACATTTTAAAATAGCAGATTTCACCCTCTTATACTTAACAAGATGTTGTAGGAAGTTAAGATCACTGCAAGGAGTAGTGAACCATGCCCTAAGATAGAACAACAAAGATGCAGATGTCATGGAGCCCTCTTACCTTATGGTCAATGAGCTTAAATTGTCCCATAAATGTCCAGATCTTGAAGGCATATAATGCCCTGGCCATCCATTGTGCTTCAGGTGCTATGAATCATACTCCACGAAGAGGAAGCCACCAAGGAAGGTTATTTTTAGTTCAAGAAGCTTTTGGTAATTGTCTCTAGGTTGGCTGACCTGAATTTGTCTTGTAAAAACTCAATGACCCTGTCCCTAACCTTCAGCCACTTCATCAGCTGCAGTTTCATAACTGGACCGGTCCATGCATTTCCAAGATTGCTGGAATCATTTGAAAATTGTGATATCTGGACCACAGGATAGCCACATACAATCTTTGAAAACACATGCTAGGACAAGTTTTGAGGTGTAATGTGGGCATGTGAAATACAAAATATCATTGTTTAATCTTTGTTCTACCAGCACACATGCTTAATGTCCGTGACCAGTGTTACATGATCAACAACTCCCATACTTCCAACAAATGTGCCACAGCTGAAGCTTGGGCCTCTCCAGTACTGGAAATCAATTTTGCAACACCTAGGATTTGGTTTACTACTACTTCAGATAGGATCCTGTGAGACCATTAAGAAAAGCTAGAAGTGAGACTGTTGGCTGCAACTGTTCCGTTACGTTTAGGACAAGTTCTTCACTGAAGCAATGTTGATATCTTTGGATCAAGGAACAGTTGATCTCCAGCACATCATGACAAACACTGTGAGTTGTGGCAGTAAGAACAAATGTTGCCTTTCTGTCCCCATTATGTTTATTGTTATCGTATTTCCACACCTCACCGTCACTGCTATGGGATGATTCCCAGCAACTGACAGTTTCATTCAAGATCTGATCTCTATACTGTTTCCTGTCCATACTTGCCTCACCATTTTCTCAACTCTTGATTCCTTTAAAGAAAGAACCTGGCCCCATTATATCCTTTTTCCATCTGAACAAGAGGAAAGCCCTTGTCTTCTAGGATCTTATCAGAGTCAGGGTATACCTATAAGTGATGTCAAAAGCTCTGCTTCATTAGCTCAATATGTTTCAGTTTTCCTTTTTAAATTTTTCTCTACCTTTGCCCACTGTTCAAAAAAACTTCTCCAGTTTGATAATGGCATGATGTTCAGGACAAATTGGAATTCATGCTTTGTTCCAAAACGATATAGTCTCTTTGATCATAACCACTGAGTTTTCATGAACTGTCTTCTTTAATGTTTTGGTAGAAAACGCACACAGAACTTGTCTATTTGCTTCTCGTTAGTTCAGCTTCTTCTGACCAAGCAGCCAAAATGTAGTCTTACTTTTTATTGCAGTGTCAGTTTGCAATAATACACCATTACAGTGTCAGTTTGCAATAATACACCATTACAGTGTCAGTTTGCAATAATACACCATTACAGTGTCGGTTTGCAATAATACACCATTACAGTGTCAGTTTACAATAATACACCATTGCAGTGTCAGTTTGCAATAATACACCATTACAGTGTCAGTTTGCAATAATACACCATTACAGTGTCGGTTTGCAATAATACACCATTACAGTGTCGGTTTGCAATAATACACCATTACAGTGTCAGTTTGACAATAATACACCATTAGCAGTGTCAGTTAGCAATAATACACCATTACAGTGTCAGTTAGCTAATATACACATTGCAGTGTCAGTTTGCTA
>NW_013676849.1:8421-11032 GCF_000517525.1 Limulus polyphemus | reverse complement strand
ATATACACATTGCTATGTCAGTTTGCTAATAATACACCATTACAGTGTCAGTTTGTCATAATACACCTATTGCAAGTGTCAGTTTGCAATAATACACCATTACAGTGTCAGTTTGCAATAATACACCATTACAGTGTCAGTTTGCAATAATACACCATTGCAGTGTCAGTTGAAATGATACAGAATAATCTCCTTAAGTGCTTATATACCCTCACAGAAATTCTAGAAACTACTTTCATGTCATGCAGAATATTCCAGAAGTAAAAAGTGATGGCATGGTTATGTATATATGGAATGGTCTTAAACATTCTGAATGATATATAGATATATATATGATACATGATTTTTATCCTTGAGTCAGTTTAGATTTATAGTAATCAAACTTTAGACTTTAAACTTGTTTCTCACTGCCTTTACTTTCAGTTACTTTATTTACTGTGCTGTCATGCATACCTTTTTTGTATTATTGTTACACTGTGTCATAAATATTTCCAAAAACTAGACCAAAGCACTCTTTTTTATCTTTAGATCTTTTTCTGAAACTTGTTTTTTTGTGATATTTGTATTTGTTCCTTCTAGTACTTAGGGAAGATAAAAACTGTTATTTGTCACCTTTAAAAGTAGATTTCTTGGATATAAAAAATCTTAGATTGAAAAATTATTTTCTTTAAGAATAAAATGTCTGCAAAATGTGCCTAACAGGAACGTGCATGCTTTAATTACTTCAGAGTGCTATTTGCAAGTTCGGTGCTCAGTCTAGCAGAATTGGTGGCTCTGCGACCTGATCTTCTGCCTCTAAAGAAAATACTTTATTTTCACGAAAACCAGCTGCTCTATCCAGTTAGGAAAGAACAAGAAAGGGATTTTCAGTATGGATATAATCAGATTGTTTCTAGGTAGGAGATTTATTTTGGTTTAAATAAAAACTTATTTTAGTTCTTATTAGTAGTTTTACCATATACATGTAAAACTAGCAGTATTCAAAAGTACGACAACAGTGGTGTTTACCAATTAACATGTCAAGAATGTAATAGTGTATACATAGGGCAAACTAGATGTTCGATAGACACGAGAATTAAAAACATTCTAGAAGCTGGAAATTAAGAAAAATGGATTCAACCTTTGCATCTCACCTTATTGAAACCAATTTCACCCGGAACAAACTGCAAAATTTTACACATCTGTGAAAAAGGTAAAAAAAACTAGATAGCCTAGAAATAGATAGAAATCTAAAGACAAATCCAGAAAAGGTTCTAACCAACTAAAGCTCCTCCCCACTTGTCTCAAGGTTACTTCCGGTTCGTTGGTTAAACTTATATAAACCTTTTTACAAATCATTTCAGTCTGTAGCTGATGATGCCTTTACTGATGAACCCATGGTCAGGAATAAATGAAGTTTTTTGTGAAATGTACAATTGTCTATGTTTTTTCTTCAATTCTGTGAAAATACTATAGCATTATTACAGACAACTGGGATATCTGGCTTTAGTACATTGCTACTGAATAAACTAATTTTTCATTAAATAATTATTATCCTTAGATTTTGTGTGTTATTTTTAAAGTGTTTCATAGATAATATACTATTCATTGAAAACAAATTCATTCTGATCCTGCTGATACTAGATGATACTTTTGTGGAGATTAACGTGATTCACAAGATGGAAATTAAAATGTAAAAAGAAATATTAAAAACATGGCAATACAAAGATTTTAGTTACCAATATCTTGGATTTTTTTTCTAAATCCATCAGCATTAAAACTTGAATATTTAATTATTTCATAAATATAAAAAAACATCATAAGTTGTTGATGTAAGTTTAGAAAGAACAAATTAAAATGATTAATATGTTTACATTGTACAGTACAGGCTTAAAACAATTGTGGAAAAGCACAGTGATGCTGAAAACCAATAAATTAAACAACCTGCTGTACTAGATGTTGTTAAAGTGGCATGATGACAGCCAGATGGTTGTTTTCCTGTTTTAGAGCTTCCTAATTAGCTAAAGCCAGTCATAATTAAACATGAGTTCTATTTGTATAAATAGGTTAACAACTAAAGGTATCACATATTGTTAGACTGTTATTGGTCCAGGTCTGTAGTTAAAGAACTAAAGTTGTCACATATTGTTAGACTGTTATTGGTCCATGTCTGTAGTTAAACAACTAAAGGTGTCACATATTATTAGACTGTTATTGGTCCATGTCTGTAGTTAAACAACTAAAGGTATCACATTTTGTTAGACTGTTATTGGTTCGTGTCTATAGTTAAACAACTAAAGGTGTCACATATTGTTACTGTTATTGGTCCATGTCTGTAGTTAAACAGCTAAAGGTATCACATATTATTAGACTGTTATTGGTCCATGTCTGTAGTTAAACAACTAAAGGTATCACATATTGTTAGACTGTTATTGGTTCGTGTCTATAGTTAAACAACTAAAGGTGTCACATATTGTTACTGTTATTGGTCCATGTCTATAGTTAAACAACTAAAGGTGTCACATATTGTTACTGTTATTGGTCCATGTCTATAGTTAAACAACTAAAGGTGTCACATATTGTTACTGTTATTGGTCCATGTCTATAGTTAAACAACTAAAGGTGTCACATA
>NW_013676849.1:5444-7524 GCF_000517525.1 Limulus polyphemus | reverse complement strand
ACTGTTATTGGTCCATGTCTGTAGTTAAACAGCTAAAGGTATCACATATTGTTAGACTGTTATTGGTCCATGTCTGTAGTTAAACAGCTAAAGGTATCACATATTGTTAGACTGTTATTGGTCCAGGTCTGTAGTTAAACAACTAAAGGTATCACATATTGTTAGACTGTTATTGGTTCATGTCTATAGTTAAACAACTAAAGGTGTCACATATTGTTAGACTGTTACTGGTCTATGTCTAGTAAAGTTTGATAAACACAGTTAAATGAGCAAGGTATTCAACAATAGAGATTAGTGAATTTTACTGAGTAGTTAATCATTAGGTTCATAAATTAATTACATTCAACTAATCAATTATTCTTATGAGACATAAATAGTTGGAATAATTCAAAATTATTATAATATGAAATACTAATTTTGATTAATTGGTTATTTTCGTGACATCGATATTTAATTGATAATAATTATTTCTACACCAAATGATGTAATTGATGCCAAATATCTTCTTTCAGTAAATACAGAATATTAACTTGTTATTACTTTTTAATTATTAAAGCAATCTTACCTTAAGTTATGCATGTAATTAGGGTTTATTTTAGGAGGGTACTCACTTTCAAACCATAAAAATAAAGATATATATTAATATAGTCGATAAGAAAATAATGTAAACTATTTATATTGTAGAATACAAACTTATTTTTGTCATATAATACAATATGAGATACCTTTCTGTCTTTGCCTTATTTTTAGATGCAATTTAAATATGTATATACCCAACATTTATCAAATGGCAAATGTTTAACTTATAAAGAAGTTCTAAAATAAGAGTTGTGTTTTATTAGGATATAAACATATACCAAAATTAGTACTTCAGGAGTTTTACAATTCCATGAAAGTGCAAATTTCCCAAGAAATTTTATGTTTGGCACACAAATCTATGATGTGGCTCAATTTTGAAATATTATTTTTTGTAAGTAACATAAGAAAAAAGTGAAAAATGGCATTATATGTGTAGTTCAAAGTTTTAATAGTTAATTTATTTTTTTACATTTATATAAAATATTACCTTCCTTGGACATTCAGTTTTAAAGTTAAGATAAATTTGGATTTGATCTGTTGCTAGCAGAATACAAATGATTGTAACACTGGCCTGTGAGTCATATGTTATGGCAGTTTTGTAACTTGACACACAAGGTAAATAGTTATTCATACTCATGTGAAACTTGCAACCTTGCTGCTGGATACACATGTATAAAGTGAGTTGTAAGTCATTTAAATTTTCAAAAGATGTGTTTGATGTGTTGACAGTGTCATCATTTATACACTAGTCATCAGTGTTTGTGTTAGATGTATTAGAAGTGTCATCATGTATACACTATTGGTCAGTGTTTGTATTAGATATATTAGAAGTGTCATGTATACACTAGTGGTCAGTGTTTGTGTTAGATTTATTAGAAGTGTCATCATTTATACACTAGTGGTCAGTGTTTGTGTTAGATGTATTAGAAGTGTCATCATGTATACACTAGTGGTTAGTGCTTGTATTATATATATTAGAAGTGTCATCATGTACACACTAGTGGTCAGTGCTTGTATTAGATATATTAGAAGTGTCATGTATACACTAGTGGTCAGTGTTTGTGTTAAATGTATTAGAAGTGTCATCATGTATACACTAGTGGTCAGTGTTTGCATTAGATGTATTAGAAGTGTCACAGTGTATACACTAGTGGTCAGTGTTTTTGTTAGATGTATTAGAAGTGTCATCATGTATACACTAGTGATCAGTGTTTTTGTTAGATATATTTTAGAAGTGTCATCATGTATACACTAGTGGTCAGTGTTTTTGTTAGATGTATTAGAAGTGTCATAATGTATACACTAGTGGTCAGTGTTTTTGTTAGATGTGTTAGAAGTGTCATCATGTATACATTAGTGGTCAGATGTATTAGATGTATTAGAAGTGTCACAGTGTATACATTAGTGGTCAGTGTTTTTGTTAGATGTATTAGAAGTGTCACAGTGTATATATTAGTGGTCAGTGTTTTTGTTAGATGTATTAGAAGTGTCACAGTGTATA
>NW_013676849.1:1817-5164 GCF_000517525.1 Limulus polyphemus | reverse complement strand
GTTTGCATTAGATGTATTAGAAGTGTCATCATGTATACACTAGTGGTCAGTGTTTTTGTTAGATATATATTAGAAGTGTCATCATGTACACACTAGTGGTCAGTGCTTGTATTAGATATATTAGAAGTGTCATGTATACACTAGTGGTCAGTGTTTGTGTTAAATGTATTAGAAGTGTCATCATGTATACATTAGTGGTCAGTGTTTTTGGTGACACTTCTAATACATCTAAAGTGTATACATTAGTGGTCAGTGTTTTTGTTAGATGTATTAGAAGTGTCACAGTGTATATATTAGTGGTCAGTGTTTTTGTTAGATGTATTAGAAGTGTCACAGTGTATGCACTAGTGGTTAATGCTTGTGTTAGATTTTATCTTTCCATTAAAGCTGAAGAGTAGTCCATAAGTTCCAATACCGAAACAAGAATAAGAAACCTCAAGAAAGAGTACATGACAGGGGGCCATTGAGGTCACCCAGCACAGAAACCTGTTCTTTTTAAATAAAATAAAGAATGCAACAAACACTTTAGAATAATAATATTAACATATTTGTAAAAAAGATAAGACATTAGGTTTATATGTAGACTGAGTATATATACTCCTTGCTGTAAATTTTGTAAATTTTGTACTTCAGATTTTATTTTAGAATGTCTAATTATTTCTTTAAAGATTATTTAAATAATTATTTGATGGAAATGGCTATATTTAAACCTGCTAACTTAAAACATTTATGCTATGTTTCTTGCAGTCTTGTGGCAGACACTGTTGTTTTTAATTCTAAATTCAACCAAGACTCATTCCTAACTACCATCTCTTCGTTCTTCAAGAAAATGCCTGATTACCGACCTAAAGGGATACCTGAAGAACTAAAGTGCAAATGTCGAGTAATTTACTTTCCTCTAATAAATGCTGATATGCTCAATGGTATTGAAAGATCTACATCTGTTTGTAAAGAACACAAATCTATGAATTCGAAATATTTTAATGACTGTGAAATAATTGACACAGGTACTGTCTGTCCATTGGAAGAAAATCTTAACTTTGAACTTTATTCAGAAAGAAAAGAATGTTTTTCCAAGAAACAAAATGTAGACATGGTTAAAACTGTGATTGAGGACCTTTGTGTTAACACACCAGTAAATGAGGACCTTTTATCCAATACAACAAATAATATGGACCTTTGTGTTAGCACACCAGTAAATGAGGACCTTTTATCCAATACAACAAATAATATGGACCTTCGTGTTAGCACACCAGTAAATGTGGATCTTTTCTCCAATAAAACAAACAATGAGGACCTTTTCTCTAACACAACAAAAGATGTAGACCCTTGTGTTAACACACCAGTAAATGTGGATGTTTGCTCCAACACACCAAACAATGAGGACCTTTTCTCTAACACAACAAAAGATGTAGACCTTTGTGTTAACACACCAGTAATTACAAGTTCTGGCCTGCAAACTGTTAGATGCAGAAAACTTCATATTGTGTGGCCACACAGATGGTGAGTTTGATGCATTTCATACACTTTAAACAGTGAACTTTGTGTTATATTAGCCACACAGATGGTGAGTTTGATGCATTTGATACACTTTAAACAGTGAACTTTGTGTTATATTAGCCACACAGATGGTGAGTTTGATGCATTTGATACACTTTAAACAGTGAACTTTGTGTTATATTAGCCACACAGATGGTGAGTTTGATGCATTTGATACATTTAAACAGTGAACTTTGTGTTATATTAGCCACACAGATGGTGAGTTTGATGCATTTGATACATTTAAACAGTGAACTTTGTGTTATATTAGCCACACAGATGGTGAGTTTGATGCATTTGATACACTTTAAACAGTGAACTTTGTATTATATTAGCCACACAGGAGGTAGGTTTTGATACATCTGATACATTCAAACAGTGAACTTTGTGTTATATTAGCCACACAGGAGGTAGGATTTGATAGATCTGATACACTTTAAACAGTGAACTTTGTATTATATTAGCCACACAGGAGGTCGGTTTTGATAGATCTGATGCACTTTAAACAGTGAACTTTGTGTTATATTAGCCACACAGTAGGTAGGTTTGATAGATCTGATGCACTTTAAACAGTGAACATTGTATTATATTAACCACACAGGAGGTAGGTTTTGATAGATCTGATGCACTTTAAACAGTGAACTTTGTGTTATATTAGCCACACAGGAGGTAGGTTTTGATACATCTGATACATTCAAACAGTGAACTTTGTGTTATATTAGCCACACAGGAGGTAGGTTTTGATAGATCTGATACACTTTAAACAGTGAACTTTGTATTATATTAGCCACACAGGAGGTAGGTTTTGATAGATCTGATGCACTTTAAACAGTGAACTTTGTGTTATATTAGCCACACAGGAGGTAGGTTTTAATATGTTGTTTATGGCATGTGTTCTTGATGTTTTGGTTAAGGTAATTTTTTGTCATTTGTAGAACTGATTGTGTGTGTTAATAAAGTGGCACAGTGTTCACTAAAGATGTCTATAAGATAAATCACTAAGCAAGTGTAATAAATCAATAAAATGCCGAAGAGCTGAAATACATGCATGAACAAAAAGGGTTCCTGTTATGTATCCAAGTAATGCCAATAGCCAGTCACTGTCGGACATGCTTCTCTTAAGATAAACAGTACCGTGGATATTTGTGATAGTGTTTAATAGAATAGTAATTCGTTCTAGCATGTTGAACTTTCCTTTTTTTATCTTCCATTTATTATAATGTAGTTTATTTCTGTAGCAGCATTAAACATAGGACATCAAGATAGGTTTAAACTGAGTAACAGAGGACATCAAGATAGTTTTAACAGAGAACATCAAGATAGTTTTAAACTGAGTTACAGAGGACATCAAGATAGTTTTATACTGATTAACAGAGGACATCAAGATAGTTTTAACAGAGAACATCAAGATAGTTTTAAACTGAGTAACAGAGAACATCAAGATAGTTTTATACTGATTAACAGAGGACATCAAGATAGTTTTAACAGAGAACATCAAGATAGTTTTAAACTGAGTAACAGAGGACATCAAGATAGTTTTAAACTGAGTTACAGAGGACATCAAGATAGTTTTAACAGAGGACATCAAGATAGTTTTAAACTGAGTAACAGAGAACATCAAGATAGTTTTAAACTGAGTCACAGAGGACATCAAGATAGTTTTAAACTGAGTAACAGAGGACATCAAGATAGTTTCAAACTGAGTTACAGAGGATGTCAAGATAGTTTTAAACTGAGTAACAGAGGACATCAAGATAGTTTTAAACTGAGTAACAGAGGACATCAAGATAGTTTCAAACTGAGTTACA
>NW_013676849.1:0-976 GCF_000517525.1 Limulus polyphemus | reverse complement strand
AGTTTTCTAGTGTACCATGTATTATATTGTTAAATAGTTTTCTAGTGTACCATGTATTATATTGTTGAACAGTTTTCTAGTGTACCATGTATTATATTGTTGAACAGTTTTCTAGTGTACCATGTATTATATTGTTGAACAGTTTTCTAGTGTACCATGTATTATATTGTTGAATAGTTTTCTAGTGTACCATGTATTATAAATAGTTTTCTAGTGTACCATGTATTATATTGTTGATCAATTTTTAGTTATCTATTTTGTTTTCTTATTCAATAATCATCTTTCATGATGATGTAATTATTACTTGTTCACATGAAGATCAAAACATGGTAAAGTCTGTTGTGCTTTTGCTATTCATTGATTCGTTCATAAAGTGACAATACAGTTGTATTTCAGACTGTAGACTTGTATTGTACACTGAATGTGTAAAGTAAGTATCCAACTCTACCTAACCTCTAGACAAAAAATTTGTTTTGTCTTGGGGTTCTTAGATTGTTTGTCCCAATCATTAGCTTAAATAACACAGAGTATGGCACAAGAGTTTTAGTTGAATAGTTTAAATAACACGGAGTATGTCACAAGAGTTTTAATTGCATATTTTAAATAACACGGAGTATGTCACAAGAGTTTTAATTGCATATTTTAGATAACACGGAGTATGTCACCAGTGTTTTAGTTGAATATTTTAAATAACACGGAGTATGTCACCAGTGTTTTAGTTAAATAGTTTAAATAACATGGAGTATGTCACCAGAGTTTTAGTTTAATATTTCTACACCAGTAACTTCTCCCTCTAAATAAATATGTATAATATTTTATGTATAAATATGTGTAATATTTTATGTATAAATATGTATAATATTTTATGTATAAATATGTATAATATTTTATGTATAAATATGTATAATATTTTATGTATAAATATGTATAATGTTTTATGTATAAATATGTATAATTTTTATGTATAAATATGTAT
>NW_013676848.1:17121-17807 GCF_000517525.1 Limulus polyphemus | reverse complement strand
CTGAGAAATATATATATATACTAGACGTACTGATAAATATATATATACTAGACTAGTACTGACAAATATATATACTAGACAAGTACTGACAAATATATATACTAGACAAGTACTGACAAATATATATACTAGACAAGTACTGACAAAGTTATATACTAGACTACTACTGAGAAATATATACTAGACTAGTACTGACAAATTTATATACTAGACTAATACTGACAAACATATATACGAGACTAGCACTGACAAATATATATATACTAGACTAGTACTGCGAGATTTATATACTAGACTGATACTGACAAATATATATATATAGACTAGTACTAACAAATATATATACTAGACTAGTACTGACAAATTTATATACTAGACTGGTACTGACAAATATATACTAGACTAGTACTAACAAATATATACACTAGACTAGTACTGACAAATTTATATACTAGACTAATACTGACAAACATATATACGAGACTAGTACTGAGAGATTTATATACTAGACTGGTACTGACAAATATATATATAGACTAGTACTAACAAATATATATACTAGACTAGTACTGACAAATTCATATATATACTAGACTAGTACTGACAAATATATATACTAGACTAGTACTGACAAATATATATATACTAGACTAGTACTGACAAATATATATACTAGACAAGTACTA
>NW_013676848.1:14839-16328 GCF_000517525.1 Limulus polyphemus | reverse complement strand
TATATATACTAGACTAGTACTGACAAATATATATACTAGACTAGTACTGCAAATATATATATACTAGACTACTACTGACAAATATATATACTAGACTAGTACTGACAAATATATACTAGACTAGTACTGACAAATTTATATACTAGACTAGTACTGACAAATATATATACTAGACTAGTACTGACAAATATATATACTAGACTAGTACTGACAAATATATATATACTAGACTAGTACTGACAAATATATATACTAGACTAGTACTGACAAGTTTAGTTTTCGGCCATAGTAACTGAAGAACTTACACTACCTATATTGTAATACAAAGAAACATAACTTATAAGCAAACATACCAACCCAAAGATTCTTATATAAATGTTAAGCTGGTACAGATATTTGGAGAAATATGAGTGGTTATTGATAAAATAATATATACAGCTAAAGTAATTGCAGTCAATTTCCTGTAAAAATACAGGTCAAATGTTACTTTACGGTTTTACTGTAAACTGAATTTACATTTTTTAAGTAAAATATACTGTCATTTATATGGAATTATCGGGTAGTAATACTTGAGCAACGTTTTTTTTTTATTATACGACGTACTTCAAAATTTACAGTAAACTAGTGGAAATTGAGTTGCCAGTATTTTTCAGTTCAGTTTTTTTTTAAAGTGCGTATAGCATAATGAACAACTAATTAATTCCATTTTAAACCCCATAATTGATAATCAGACGTCTGTTTTTTATACTAATGAAATAAGCGGGGTGATTGGCGTTACATTTGATTAAAGGGTGTTTATAATAACCGTTTTATTTTTTTATACTTACATATAATAAATTTCGAATCCTTTCATGCGTACATTTGGATTTGTGTTTTGAATTTTTCACAAAGCTACTCGAGGGTTACCTGCGTATATTCTGAGTGGGATCAATTGGTGTCAATAGAATCACCGATGGAGATGGCAACGTAAACAATCTCAATCGGTGTATCTTTAGCAAGTTATCACTAACTTCTATCCAAAGCAAACTACGTACCCTGATCGGAGCTGACGATTAGCATCGAAAATAATCTAGCTAATGTAATATATTGATCTAACTAAGAGTATGCAATGCGACAAAATAAAAACTTAACATGATTAGAAAGCACTGATTCATTCGTTAGGTTTATTTCTTTGTTTGTAGTTAAGCACAAAGGGCTATTCGTGCTCTTCTCACCACAGGTATCGAAACCCGGTTTCTACCGTTGTAAGTCCCCAAACATACTGGGGGGCATCATTTGTTAGGTACCTTCGCTTTTTCGAACGTTTTCAGTCACTCCCAGTAGTATCCCACCGTTTTTATTCAAATTGAACGTTTTCAGTCACTCCCAGTAGTATCCCACTGTTTCTATTCAAACTGAACGTTTTCGGTCACTCCCAGTAGTATCCCACCGTTTCTATTCAAATTGAACGTTTTCGGTCACTCCCAGTTGTATCCCACCGTTTAAATTC
>NW_013676848.1:11465-13868 GCF_000517525.1 Limulus polyphemus | reverse complement strand
GTTTTCAGTCACTCCCAGTAGTATCCCCCCGTTCTATTCAGATTGAACGTTTTCGGTCACTCTCAGTAGTATCCCACCGTTTCTATTCAGATTGAACGTTTTCGGTCACTCTCAGTAGTATCCCACCGTTTCTATTCAGATTGAACGTTTTCGGTCACTCTCAGTAGTATCCCACCGTTCTATTCAGATTGAACGTTTTCGGTCACTCTCAGTAGTATCCCACCGTTTCTATTCAAATTGCCTCTCACTTGAGGTTTGGATTTTCCGCAGAGCTAATTACTTGAGGGTTGCCTGCACTAGCCGTCCTTAAATCCATAATCTGAGTTCTAGGGCTAACTACAAAATGTATTCATTCAACGCAAGCTTTCAAGCTCAATTATGAGCTCTTCGTCAGGCGAGAGACAATTTGAACAAAAATTATATATTTTATTTTCACAAATATTAGGAAAAAATTATCGCTAAATAAAAAAGCTATGGAGGGCTGGATACTGAACTTGAAAAAAGGAACCAAATAAGATAGGGAAGGAAGTGGACATATCACTTGATCCGGCTAATGATCACATAGCCGACTAAGCCGTCTTGACTTTACACGGAGAATAAAATCACTACATTACTGGCTTCCCCAGTTTATCTACAGAAAGCTTGGTGTTTGAATAGAATCAAAGCTTTCATCATAACACCTTTCCTCTAGTTAACTTTACAATATTACTTTTACAACTATTCAACATTAGAGTAACATTTTATGATTGGAAATTCAGGTTCTATTTGTTTAGCTGGTGAGGAAGCCAGTAATGTAAAAATTTTATTCTCCATGTAAAGTTGAGACAACTTAGTCTGCTATGTAATCATTAGCCGGATCAATTGATATGTCCACTTCCATCCCTATCTTGTTTTTCAAGTTCAGTAGCCAGCCCTACATAGCTTTTTTATTTAGTGATAAATATTTTTCCTTATACTTGTTTTATAAGATGGCGTACGTTGGTTACTGGGTTATATGGTGTATTCTAAAGCTTTATAAACTTTGTATAAAATAATAATAAAATAGGTAGTCAAAGATCGTGAAGACTGTTATTCTCTATCAAATGATGATAAAATTATAGTTACTGCTAGAACTATGTAGGCACTAGACCTGTTGAAGAAAGATGATGATGAACGAAAATAAGAAATCTCGGTTTGGACTATTTGCCTGTTTTCGAATTTGGGACGCTCTGGATAGCTGAAAAGCGGCATATAAACCGAAGATAGAGTTACTATACCAGGTAGCTCTTCATATCTAGCTTTTGACGACCGGATGACTTTTGTATTGCTTTAATACGGGCGTCCGTGTCATTCCTACATAGAGAGTGTTAGCACACTCTCCGATTAGAAATAATAGCAGTATGTTTTATGAAGTCTATATTTGTTAAAATAGTAGTTTCAAATACGAAGTCGAATTTTATCTATTTATTTTTCTAAAAGTAGAATAAAATACAAATAAGTTATTTAGTTTCACGGGAGTCTTTAAAACAATAAACTTGATTACATATACACTGGCCACTCTTTTCAGGTACTGCTTGGTTATGTGCGGCGAAACCTAGTTGCATAAAAAAGAAACAAAAATAATATCTCAATGTCTTCACGAAATTCCCACGAGCTACTCAAGCTTTCACGCGCAACTGTAAATAGAGCACGCACGCACTCGTAATTATGTTTAGTTTTTAGGTTGTCCTTGGTTTGCTGACACTGTAACTGTTCGGAAGTGTAATTTATGCAAAGATAGGCAATTGATATTTCAGGGTAACGAAGTTATGCATATTTCGCATAATTTAGTAGCACGACAGGATGAACTTATCGCCAAACAAATTAATTTTAAGTTAAATTCTTGACACTGTGAGTTTGGGCCAGTGATGCATGACGTACCTCCATCATGCCCAAAGGTCGGTCAGGTTCCCATGCCGTGTCTTCACCAATTACCGTACGCTTAAGCGCTCTTAATCTCGGCCCCAGATCACTAGTTGTGTTGTAAGAATATTAAAGTTTGTTTTAGTGAGAAAGGGGAGTGGGGGGGAGGGGGGGGGTATATAAGTATAAAACGACAAAATGTCAAACTTCAGGTTCAAATATACGCATGTTAGAAGGATGGCTTTATTAAGTTTTAATATTGTAAATATTTCGTGTAGAAACATTTAAATAACATATATTCATTGGCATTTTCTTGAATTAAGTTTTATTGTTAATATTTCTTCGGTCTACCTAAAAATATAGGTAGGATTTTGTCAGAAATTATGTTTTAAACCTAGTGTGATAACCTTTGACATTTGCAATCGATATCATTGCAAGAATGATACTGATATCTGCTGATAAGTAGACGACATATATAAACACATTTTATCCACTCCCAAGAGTAAAAGCCCGGCAAGGACT
>NW_013676848.1:9696-11191 GCF_000517525.1 Limulus polyphemus | reverse complement strand
TGCTTTCACTGCTAAACTAGGGTCGGCTAGCGCAGACAACCCTCGTGTAGTTTTAGGCGAAATTCAAAACAAACCAAACCCAGAGTAAGAAGGACAAAACAAATTGTCACAGTTGTATTTCTGTTTTTGTACACTCAGATTTTTAGCGTTCGTACAATTAGGCTTATGAAAATGTTCAATGAAATATAAACAACACGGTAATTTAAAGTGAAACATATCACGTAAATTCTGATAATAGCTACTGCAGTCAAACCGAAGAAAGCTTAAGATCAGAGTTAGTTTTGTTACATTTTCGTTTTAAATTACCGACTTATACTAATTTTGCTGCTGGACCGTATACAAATATGTCATCCATTTTGTTGTGTGATATTCGCGGCCTCCGTCTAGTTTAGAATACATAATAATAATAGGCCAAAAAATGGAATATTACGAAAAAACTGGATGATTACGGACAAAAAACAATCATAACCGATTATTCTTGAGAAGGACTGTAATGAATAAAACATCTTGGAGATGGTGTTGTTTTTACTTATACATATTCTTGCTATTTTCAAGCACAAAAGAAGATTGATCAAATTCATAGTGAATTTAATTGTTGTTTTAAAAACCCAGTTCTGTATGTGATAACAATACACAGCCTAAACTACGTATCAATCGTAGGCCTACTTTCTTTATTACCCAACTACGTATCAATCGTAGGCCTATTTTCTTTGTTACCCGTTACTTAAGTATTAACGACCATTTCATGAAAACTTGTATAAAAGACTAGTTTTTTAGTAACTAGTCAGTCCTAGCCAAGTTTTACTGAAAAGTATATTTGTAACTGTGACAAAAAAAGACCTTGGGTGAACAGTACAGAGACGTACAAATAATGATACAATTTCATTTCGCAATTTTATGCACGACGCCACGTCTTAGAACTTAAATCTGTATTTTTATCTATTTGATAATTAGTGATTAATCATTTCGTAAACGAATGTAAACGCATTTCTAACGAAGTTACAAACGCTATTTCATTTGAAAAACAGCTGAGCAACACATCACTGGAAACCTACAGATTTCGCAATAATTTTCTTAGGATATTATAATAAGTAATAGTTGGACGAACGAGTTAAAACCGATTTCTAACTTATCTACTACTCAGTTAAACTAAAATCTAACTCGGAAGATTTATAAAGTGTCATATCTGGAAATTTATTACACAACAAATAATTTGAAAACTTTTTAAGATTTAGTTTTTATTCTTATTTCAAAATCTATTTAACACCAGATCATATATAAACTATGACATTGTTTTGACAAGAAACTAACTGATATCTGTCACCAAAGGAGCAATACATACAGAGTTTAGGTAGAAACTGATTGATATTTGTCACCAGACGATCAATATATACAGAGCTTAGGTAAAAACTGATTGATATCTGTCACCAGACGATCAATATACACAGAGTTTAGGTAGAAACTTATTGATATCTAGTCAGCAAAGGATCAATAC
>NW_013676848.1:4332-8696 GCF_000517525.1 Limulus polyphemus | reverse complement strand
TAGAAACTGATTGATGTCTGTCACCAAAGAATCAATACATACAGAGTTTAGGTAGAAACTGATTGATATCTGTCACCAAAGAATCAATACATACAGAGTTTAGTTAGAAACTGATTGATATCTGTCACCAGACGATCTATATATACAGAGTTTAGTTAGAAACTGATTGATATACATGTATGTCACAAAAGAATCAATACATACAGTTTAGTCAGAAACTGATTGATATCTGTCACCAAAGGATCAATACATACAGAAGCTTTGAACTTCGATGCTGGGACATCATTTGTGGTGACAGTTTTGTAAACTATTCAACAAAATTATAACCCTACTGTGATGTAAAACACGCATTTGGTTCTTAAAACATATTAATAAAACCAAGCAAGCACCAACACGTGTTTATCTGTTTGAGTAAACGCAACCCTTTAACCAGTTCTTACTGTAAAGTTTACCATAAAACAAACAACCCAAAACGTAAATCAGACTATCCGACGCTACAGGCGTTTTTAACTTCAATACTGGAAAAAAAAGGTTTTTTCTGAAGTGGCTGACGTCATATTTTCTGACAATAAACTACAAGTAAATATTATACGAGACAAGCGAAAATTACAGAATTTATATCTAAAAAATCGATTCGCGTTCATATAGCCCTGCATGAACTATCGACAAACATGAAATATAAAACATAATTAGTGCAAATCGAAACTTGTTTGAACCACCAGCAGGTGCGCAGCAGCTCCATACTTGAAGACAAGGGGTTTCCGTACCCCTAGTTCCCACGCCCTTGGCCGACTGTCTGACATGCTATGATTATGTCGGTTTGTAATGGAACTTTTCTGTTCGTTACGTTGTTGAGGGTATTTTGTAACCCCTAAACAAACCAAAAGAACACAGCTTTACAACGGTTCAGCTTCAGTCATTCCACAGCGTAATTAGCATTGCTTTCAGACGTGAAAAGCCAGAACAAACCAAGGAACAGTAAATCTGTGTTAGGTTATTATAGTCAACCATAACACACACACAAGTCAAATAAGGCAGCTGTCAACAGCAAGAACACCAGTATGTGTTGGTGTGGTAAACAGTCTGTTATTGCTTAGCTCCCGCTACGCTTGTTAGCCAGAAAAATATAAAAAAGGCCACACAAAGAAGAACATATTGTGCTGTTACACTTCTGTAATTATAAACTATAAATCAGAATGAAATTCCACGACAAAGTTCTATAGAGGAAAAAAAATCGATTGGGTAACCAGTTACAAAACCTGATTCGCAAAATTCCATTAGGCCTTGTTCACAGCATATTCTTAAAACAACTAATCCGTGTTCATCGAAGCGTGTATCACTCAAATATGATTGGTCGTTCTATTTTTTATACACTTTAAGCACTTAATATTGTGAGCATTGCTGTTATATTGTCACAGTGTAAACTTTGATTAATTTTCTCACTGTGTTGACACTAGAGGTAAAATATATAACTCAAAATCGAAACACAAGTGTTATTTTTATCGATATCCTACAAAAAACTAAAAGGTACTGTTGTTATGTTCTATAAGACATTAACGGATACTGTTGTGTTGTTCTGTAAGATATTAACGGATACTGTTGTGATGTTCTGTTAGATATTAACGGATACTGTTGTGTTGTTTTGTAAGATATTAACGGATACTGTTGTGTTGTTCTGTAAGATATTAACGGATACTGTTGTGATGTTCTGTAAGATATTAACGGATACTGTTGTGATGTTCTATAAGACATTAACGAATACTGTTATGATGTTCTATAAGATATTGTTACGTCTCCGTTTGTTCGTTAATTTTCCGTAAATTCGTTCCGACGAAACTTTAGCGACACAAGTACTTTCTTAAATAAAACTGGTTTATTCTTTCCGAATACAACTTTACGATACACTTAATTTCAACAGTCGCTCTATAACAACGCTATAACTCACGTCTCACGTGGCCAACAATATTCTGTCCGCATACATTCAATTACTCATTACCTCCCCGTCGCTTCGTGGCCGGTCTTATATATACTAGACTACCCCCAATCTAGTAGTCTCCCGATAATTCATGAAGGTTCGAGAAGGACGTGACGTGATACTAGTCACGTGACCTCGCTGACGCAATAATATTAACAGATACTGTTGTGATGTTCTATAAAACATTAACGGATACTGTTGTGATGTTCTATAAGATATTAACGGATACTGTTGTGATGTTCTATAAGATATTAACGGATTAAGGTTAAAGAAAGTTCTTTATCTTTTATTGTTTGAAAGTAACTGTAAAGTATTTTAGACCTGAAAATTCATAAACCTTTTAAATATCTTTTAAAATGTTAATTACAGCACTCATTTGTCCCTAGATAAATGCAACGCTCAGCCTGTCTGTATTGTTCTTCAAATGTCTTCATAAGAAGATCCAAGGTCTGAACCACTATATGTCACCAACCACACTTTCAGTTGTGGGTGTGTTATAAGAATGACAGTCAATTCTGTTATTCAGTATAAAGCTAGTCAAAACCTTGGGTGCTCCTGATTGGCTGCCTTTCTTCTGGTCAGTATTTCAAAATTGGGGACGGCTATATATGAACTCTAGACGTCTCTGACTTGACCATTTATCCGATCACGTGCTCATAAGATGACGTTCTGATTAAAAATTTTAATACTAACTGGTAAATCATCAGATGCCCCCACCCCCCGTCCAGTAGCTCAGTGATAACGCTGAGGGCTCATACCGCTAAAAACTGGGTTTCGACACTCGTGGTGGGTACAACATAAATAATCCATTGTGTAGTACTGCGCTTAACAACAAACAAACAAACAAAAATCATCACAATTATTTCTGACGTATTAAAAGACGTTCACATCTAACATTTGAAAGTTTCCTGAAAAGATCGTGTCACCATGCTGAGGGCAGGCTGTAACTGGTTCTTTACTTTACAAGAAAAAAACGACCAGTCAGCTTTCTTGAATAACTAACCTGTGTTTTAAAAATAATCTGTGCAGCATAGCATGAAGATTTTGCCACAAATGTAATTTATTGGGCTTAGTATTTCTCCTCTTTAACAGGAGCTTAACACGGAATATATTCTTGGGTACGATCAGATGGTCAAGTGATGCGACAAAAAACAGAACAAAACGTGCTAAACTGATGTTTTAATTTAGTGCGTGCTTTTAGCAACATGAAATTCCTACTTTGTTCGACATGAGAGTTCAACGTTCCACGAATAAACCCACAGTATTACAGATACCGAAATACGGGTGTTAACATTATTTGTATTCATCAATGAGACGTATCGGTATTCAGGTGACACCAACGGAGGGCAGTCACCACAGAAATACGGCTACCATTACTTTCCAGGATCTTAATTTCGTAAAAAGATCGACCTTTAAATTGGCATGATGTCTCTCTACAATCCCCTCCCTCCCTCAGTGGTAAGTTTACAGATTTACAACGCTAAAGTCCGGGGTTCGATTCTCCATGGTGGACAAAGTGCAGACAGTGCATTGTGTAATTTTGCACTAAAACGAACCACTTTCTCAAAATTTAGTTTTATCCTAAATTTTACGTACAGCGAGATTTTTCTCTAATAAAACTTCTGGTACAGCTGCTACAGAAGTAATAAAATTACAACATTCTAGCTTCTTTAAGGGAAAACTTCTGTCACAGCTGCTACAGTAGAAATAAAATTACAACATTCTAGCTTCTTTAATGGAAACTTCTGTTACATCTGCTACAGAAGTAATAAAATTACAACATTCTAGCTTCTTTAAGAGAAACTTCTGTCACAGCTGCTACAGAAGTAATAAAATTACAACATTCTAGCCTCTTTAAGATTAACTTTTCTATATTGTATAGTACAAAGCTACACAACGGCTAGCTGCATACAGTCGTTTCTAATTTTGAACAGATAGACTAGAAGAAGGAAGGCAGCTAGTCGACAGAACCCACCGCCAACACTTGTGCTATACTAATCGCAAAATAGGATTTGACTGTCAATCTTGTAGCGTATCCACAGCTTCAAAGTACGTTCTTGAGGCAACACCAACCGTCGAATTCACAGACCGGACACGCTAACCGCTAGACCATTATATATCGATACAAACATACACCCCTACAAGCGTTAAGAATGCAATTTGTTAAATACGCGATAGATACAATACGTTGTCTTTACATCAGTCGAAAACATCCTTTGATTTCTGGTCTGTTTCAATACTTCGCTTATCCTATTAAGACTATGATTCTTCATGTCATGAAAATAAATAAATAAAAACGAAAAATGATTGTATATTCATAGGACATAGCAGTAAAGATCCACTAATGTGTAGCATATAAAAATAAAGAAAAAGAGACAGGAGGTTTTTG
>NW_013676848.1:0-3506 GCF_000517525.1 Limulus polyphemus | reverse complement strand
ATGGGTCGTGTATAACTTTGTTGTGTAGCTCGCAGAAACACAAGAGACAGAAGGTTTTTACTTTATAATCAACAAGTAGAGATACAGAATATCCTGGTAAACATGGATCAGGTATAATATTGTGTAGCTCATAGAAACACGAGAGACAGAAGGTTTTTACTTTCTATTCAACAAGTAGACAGATACAGAATATCCTGGTAAACATGGGTCGTGTATAACTTTGTTGTGTAGCTCGCAGAAACACAAGAGACAGAAGGTTTTTACTTTATAATCAACAAGTAGAGATACAGAATATCCTGGTAAACATGGATCATGTATAATATTGTGTAGTTCATAGAAACACGAGAGACAGAAGGTTTTTACTTTCTATTCAACAAGTAGAGATACAGAATATCCTGGTAAACATGGATCAGGTATAATATTGTCCAGTTCGTAGAAACAGGAGAGACAGAAGGTTTTTACTTTCTATTCAACAAGTAGAGATACAGAATATCCTGGTAAACATGGATCGTGTATAACATTGTTGTGTAGCTCATAGAAACAGGAGAGACAGAAGGTTTTTACTTTCTATTCAACAAGTAGAGAAACAGAATATCCTAGGTAAACATGGATCGTGTATAACATTGTTGTGTAGCTCACAGAAACACGAGAGACAGAAGGTTTTTACTTTCTATTCAACAAGTAGAGAGATACAGAATATCCCGGTGGACACGAATAAGCCTTGAGGAAGACAAATGACATTGAATCAAGGGGGCAATAACTAATTTTAAACAGGCAGTGAGATCTGGAAGAACAAGCTGGAACCGACACTTGAGCTTTAAATGTAACTGAAAAAAATATAACAAAAAGTTGATAGAATAAATTACAATTTCTTCCCAACCGTCGCTAAAGAATGCTAAAGGGCTACGTGTCACTGAAAGGTACGATTTCACCTCAGCAAACAAAAGGATATACGGTATTTTTCGGTGTATAAGAGTCACTTTTTTTACCCCAAAATTTGATGTCACAATCTGCTTGCGTCCTATACACCGAATGTATGAATAATATATATGTATATATACGATATACACAAGCTATGTGTAAATATATTTAAATAGGCATGCATAGTTTAGTTCAACTGAATGTGTTATTTATAACAATAGTAGTTTTTTTTAAACATAACTATTTATAATACTCCCTAAATAATAAATAATTAATTACAATGAAAGCAATGAAGATTTTGTAGGTTTGAACCAAACTAAATAACAGTAAACCATTTCTTGATTTACGGTATTTTCTTATTTTGATGTTTTGGGCTCTTTTGTGTTTAGAACAATATATACTAATTTGTAAAGTATCAAACTGAATTTTTGTTCAATAAAAATCTTTCAAATGCGACTGTACCTTTTTTTCCCCCAAAACTTTGTGTTCAAAATAAGGGTGCGTCTTATATTCCGAAAAATACGGTAAAGTGCAGTATAACGCAGTTAAAATAAAGCAGTAAGGGGCATGTGCCATCGAGGGTGGAGTGGGACAGCAGACCCCCCAGTGGACAGCCACGCCCCTCAGCAGCCCCATGTCTAAGATATCCCGATTGTTTTCATAAAATGTCTAAATCATCTATACTGTAATCCCCAATGACTTTATCCCTCCCCACCCCCAAAAAAGAAAAGCTCTAGAAACGACGTTGGCAGCAGACCTCTAGCTTTGGTTGTTTGTTTTAGAATATAATTCAAAGTGGCTTTCTGCACATAACCGTCTATAATGTTGAGCTGACACAAGGGAGAAAGAAGGTAGACAACAGCTATCTCCCCAATTACTATGTCAAAGTGTGGAACACGTTCTTATAGCAACGGGTCGCTAACTCTGAATCCTTGGAATTCATAGTCCGGGCACGTTAACCATTAGACCAAGCCTGACCCAAGTACATAGCAAGAAATGTAGAAAAAATTCAGAACATATATTAAACCTATCCTACACTCCGTTTTGTAAACAAGCACATACTCAGAACAAAACATTGATTTGAATCACAATAAATCAATTATACAAGTTGTGACCCTACAGAGAAATAAGTTCCACATGATTTTGACGCTGGTGTCTTAATTCCCTATGTAGCCAGACTTTAGGGGCACTCTGTATAAGACCTGAACAAAACCACACAGATACACACATATATATAAGTATCATTAGATCTTACCGAGGCTTGTTCTGTCATTTTTAGTTCACCTTGGAAAATCCACCTGACCTCACATAAATTTATTCTATTATGTTTTATTTAAAGTAGGATAATCAATGCGACCTCTACAAACGTTTACTATCATTTTTCTTTCCGTCAGGTCAGTTCATCAACTTTTTCATAAATGATTATTGTTCTAATTAAATTGTCACAAAATTCATATTGTTTAAGACGAGTAAAACATTTGATATTTTGTAAGATAAAAAACAAAATTGAAATCTATATTGTGCCAAAAGAGCTAAATTAATACCTTGGAGCCGGAATGTTAAATTAGCGATAAGCTGTTAAATTTCCTGGTAAATACGAATTTAGTTTGTATTCTTTCATACGCCATGAGTTACAGCCCTATTTAGTAACACGTACACATTAACTTCCGCTGCGGTTAGTAACTGGTATTTTTATATCCTCGATCTCTGTAAAGCGGAAACCTGCACCTGGCGGTTAAACAATGGAATTCAAAGTGGCGCAAATAGCGTGGCTCAAAACCTCAATCTTTTGCTTTTAAAGAAAAGTAGACATATTTCTAGTTTTGTCATGATATCTCTCAATACTATCATTGGTTACACTTATAAAATGTAACGATTAATTGTATATCTTGTTCAGTAAATAACTGTTTTTATTGTTGATTAGCAGCGTTGCCCGGGTTTTCGAAAAAACAAACAAACCTACCCTCTCTGTTTCCCCATTCCATATTTCGATAGGTAAAAAATATTTAGTGAATTTATGAAAAAACAACTTAGGTTTTATTTTTGAAAATAAACTAGAGACTGTTTTAAATCAGAGCTTCATTATGAACGATGTTTTTTGTTTTTCCTTTACTGGCAAGGATAAATAGGCCTTAATGGAGAATAGTTTTACACATATGAGTACTCGTTCTGGCGAACAGGATAGACCAAGCTCTATTCCCCGAATCCCCCCGTCATCCCTTCTCAAATATTGAAATTTCATACATAAATACTTATGTAGTATTATGTTGAATTTGTTTTAATGTAAAATGAGTATATTCATATTATGGCATTGATGTATGAAATATATTACAAACAAAATGCAATATTGTACTTTATAATGTATCAAAAGGAAAAAAAATCCACTTCCAGGTGTCGAACCACCCGGAGGAAAAAAAAGAATAATAATATACATTCACTGACTTGAATTCAATCTCATTTTACATAATAAGTATTATAATTTAATATCTGCTCTTTTCACGTAGTCTATTTTGTGTTAGATAGCATGATTTTATTTTATAGGCTAGGCCTACTGTTTGCTTTTTCACACACAACATTCTAATTCT
>NW_013676847.1:5914-14861 GCF_000517525.1 Limulus polyphemus | reverse complement strand
ACACCGTAACACACGTCCACCTTTGGAGATTTTGAAGACACGCTATATAGTAACCATTACACCGTAACACACGTCCACCTTTGGAGATTTTGAAGACACGCTATATAGTAACCATTACACCGTAACACATGTCCACCTTTGGAAATTTTGAAGACACGTTATATAGTAACCATTACACGCAATATACGTTCTCTTCGGAGATATTGAAGACACGCTATATAGTAACCATTACATCGTAATACACGTTCTCTTCGGAGATATTGAAGACACGCTATATAGTAACCATTACACGCAATACACGTTCTCTTCGGAGATATTGAAGACACGCTATATAGTAACCATTACATCGTAATACACGTTCTCTTCGGAGATATTGAAGTCACGCTATATAGTAACCACTACATCGTAATACACGTTCTCTTCGGAGATATTGAAGACACGCTATATAGTAACCATTACATCGTAATACATGTTCACCTTCGGAGATATTTCGACAACACAATTATTACATGTTTTTGCATTAAGAACCATAAGAAAAGTATTATAATGACACATAAGACCAATAATTAAAATTGACCCTGTTATTATAAATAGAAACTAAGTATAGTTTGTGATATCATTTTAAGGCATGAGTCTGTCACGTGTTACAATCTGCTTGTCATGCACATATATTATCATACTTTAGAAGACGAACGCATGACAAGCAGAATATATTATCATACTTTAGAAGACGAAGTCTTTTTAAAGTGGTTAAACGTGACTACAGAAATACGTTTCTTCAGTTTGATTAATCATTATCGTGCTGTAATAATTATAGTTGTACTCCTGTATTTCGTTCTAATAGATCGAATTACAGTGGTGTATTACTTAAAACTTTCTGTTTCTGCAAACATTTAAAGTTCTAGAAAATAAAAAGTGCCCAGTAACCACGTTGCTCCTACGAAGTATAACTAACCTATGTTAATACAGCACACGTGGTCTAGACTGACTTAGCTAATAAAACATGCTATACAACATGATCACCTGTTTTATTTTAAGAAAAAGTAACACATACAAATGCAGTCGGACTCATACAGTGTTATACACAGAGTTCATTTAAAATCTAATCAAGTATGCTTATTTAAAGTGGAATCAAAATATAATGTCTCCTATCAAACATCAATGATAAGTTGTTACTCTATTATCATCGCTCATTGTATTCTGAAATTATACATGCTCGAACATGGACATGTATATCATTTGTTGGATTGATGTTTGCAAGTTTTAGTTCTTCGGTTGTTTTTTGTATTACTGAAACTTACCAGTTTCGATAAGTTATAGGTGGATTTTCACATGCATTATGGGATTTATTAGCTTGAACATTTTCTTGTGTCTTACTGAGATTTTCCAATTTCAATGTTTGACTGATTTTTCTTATATGTTGCTTAGTATCAAGTTGTGGATATAAATAACATCTTTTAGTTTTGATGTTATTTGTAAAAACCTTACGCCATGTCTATGGTTGATAGTGTACAGTTTCAATGCTATACACAGATGAAATTGTTCCTTCATTCCAGTTAAAACTCTTGTTATTCAACTGTTTGTTCCGTTTACTTCATATTGCTATATCTTTGTAATATAAATAGCAGTACTTAATCATGAAGGATGTCGTAAACTACGAACTGAAAATTTATGTTATCAAAATTGAACTAGATATTCCGGGGCATTCATGTAACATAAGTTTGTCATTAATTAAATATAAACAATTTGACAGAATCCATGAAAAAAATTAATCATGAAACAAGTTAATATTATTATCAACATAATTATTATTATATTAGTGGTGTCTTATTATCCTTTATGATTTGTTTCAATCGTCTGGCCTGGATCTATACCAGAAGTCCACTGCCCATCTAGAAGTTAGCTTTTCATTTTGGATGTTAACAGGGTATCTTTAAAGGATCTGTACAAGACGTCCAATGCCCACCTATAAGTTTGGTTTTCAATTGAGATGTCAAAAGCGTATCTTTAAGACACCATTTTTGTAACCAAATAAAACAACAACAACATGTTTTAAACTTTCTACACATATACCTACAAATACATACACCTACAATTATTTGTTTTGTTACTCATAACTATTTCCATGCATTAAATTCACTTCTGAGAAGAGAGGGCTACGTCATAGCTAGCATCTAGAGACAGCAAGGTTGAAGAGACCTATTAACTACCCACCGTTGTCAACCTAGAGAAATATAGATATTGTTCTGACCTTTGTTACAGTTGTTGCTATGGTAACGAACACAAGTACATAGGCGGCAGTATGGAGTGATAGGGAAGGAAAATCAATAAAAGGATCGATAGCTCAGTTGATCAACCAAAGAGTAGTGCTGTGAGAAAATAATTCTCGTGGAAAGGAAAAGACAGAGAGCTTTTTCTAAAATGAAAGTTTTATCGGAGCTGCTTTTACTACTAAAGCAGTGTTATCAGCTATACCACTCTTCGTCCGTAGAAAGTACAGTAATCATTTTTGTTAATACTTATTTGACCATATCTTCAAGTTAATGAATCTCATTAAGTCTAAATCCAATTTAATGGGGGAAATTTGTTAAGGTTCAAAGGAAGTTTTATCTTGACATCAAACATGTGTTGAATATTTATAGACATTTGAAGTATCTTTCTATCCAGTGTAGTTCATCATTACGTGTCTATTAAATTACATTGACTGATGATAACTCTCTATCCAGTTGTAGATCATTATTACGTGTCTATTAAATTACATTGACTGGTGATAACTCTCTATCCAGTTGTAGATCATTATTACATGAATATTAGAATGACTGATGATAACTCTCTATCCAGTTGTAGTTCATTATTACATGAATATTAGAATGACTGATGATAACTCTCTATCCAGTTGTAGATCATTATTACATGAATATTAGAATGACTGATGATAACTCTCTATCCAGTTGTAGATCATTATTACATAAATATTAGAATGACTGATGATAACTCTCTATCCAGTTGTAGATCATTATTACATGAATATTAGAATGATTGATGATAACTCTCTATCCAGTTGTAGTTCATCATTACCTGAATATTAGAATGACTGATGATAACTCTCTATCCAGTTGTAGTTCATCATTACATGAATATTAGAATGACTGATGATAACTCTCTATCCAGTTGTAGATCATTATTACATGAATATTAGAATGACTGATGATAACTCTCTATCCAGTTGTAGTTCATAATTACAATGATTGATGACTGCTTTCTATTCATTTGCAGATCATCATTGCACGTGTATTACAATAACTGATGTAAAAGTATATATCCTTACATTATGATTAAAGCAGGTTACTTACATAGACCAGAACTCAAAATTAATCCATTAATCAATATCGCTAATTTAATATACGGTTCTAAATGGGAGAATTTTTTTGCTGATTTGGTTTTCGATTTTTGTTCTGTTTTTGTTTTTGTTTTTATTATGCGCAAATCTGCACGAGGGCTATCTACACTAGCCGTTCCTAAGTTAGCAGTGATAGACTACAAGAAAGACAGCTAATCAAAAACACCTCCGCCAACTCTTGGGCTACCCTTTTACCAACGAATTATGGGATTGACCGTCATATTATAACGTCCCCACGACTAAAATAGCAATCATGTTCAGTGACGGGGATTCGAACATGCGACCTTCAGATTGCGAGTCGAGCGTCCCAACCATAAGTGTTTCATTTGATTTTTAAATCACTGTATATTAAAACATATAGTTTGCTTCAGATACACTAGGGAAAATGGTTTCGTAGATAGTATTTATTACAGCTGTACTTGGTAGCCCAGCGGTAAATCTGAAGGCTTTTACGCTAAATCTTGAGTTTCGATACCCGCGGCGAGGATAACACGGATTAAAAACAAACAGATTCAGTTGTCTCAAATTACGCCAACCGATACATTTAATTACAAGCTTCGAGTTCGTTTTGTAAGAGACATGTGTTTCTTGAAATGTGTATATCTGTTTTTACTTAGAATCATAGGACAATATATATTAAGGAAGAAAATGTTTCTTCACTTGTCTCTAGCCAGTGGAAAGTACTTACCTTATAAATGTAAAATTTAATACTTTGGACAGGTTTGGCTGCAATACTATTGACGGTCACAGAGCAATGTAACAGCTTCAATGTACTAGTTTAACAATAATATTGACGGTCACAGAGCAACGTAACAGCTTCAATGTACTGGTTTAACAATACTATTGACGGTCACAGAGCAACGTAACAGCTTCAATGTACTAGTTTAACAATAATATTGACGGTCACAGAGCAACGTAACAGCCTCAATGTACTGGTTTAACAATAATATTGACGGTCACAGAGCAACGTAACAGCTTCAGTGTACTGGTTTAACAATAATATTGACGGTCACAGAGCAACGTAACAGCTTCAATGTACTGGTTTAACAATAATATTGACGGTCACAGAGCAACGTAACAGCCTCAATGTACTGGTTTAACAATAATATTGACGGTCACAGAGCAATGTAACAGCTTCAGTGTACTGGTTTAACAATAATATTGACGGTCACAGAGCAACGTAACAGCTTCAATGTACTGGTTTAACAATAATATTGACGGTCACAGAGCAACGTAACAGCCTCAATAATATTGACGTTCATGAGAGCAATGTAACAGCCTCAATGAAATGTGTTAAAATTTTCAAGATTGGCCTTTTATACACAAGTAAAATCCAGAAATACAATTGAATTTTGAATATTATAGCTGTAAAGCTACAAATGAAAAGTTTTATTAGTTGGGACAATCACGTTACAACCATATTAAGAACCTCGAGAAAACATATAAGGAAATTATATGATTCAAGTGAACGTTGAATGAATTATGTAAAGTTTTCATTTCTCGAAAACGGCTAAATCTAAAGAAAGTTGTTGTTGTTTTCAACTGGAACACAGTGTAGTACATCAATTACAATCTGGAGAACTTAAAGGCTTTAATAGTCATGATCAATGCACACGTACTAGTCCCCTGAAATAATATTTCTAAGAACCATTTTATAACTATCCAAATCTAGTTTGTATCAACTTTAAGAACTTGTTTTACTCTCAGTTCAAACATAGCATGAACTTCCTTGGTTTTGAAAATTGACATCTTTTCATTGTGTATAACTGATGGTAATTTTTCGAGACAACGTCCTGGGGTCTATTCTGAGTCCTAATAATTCTATTACTTTACAACTTTTCTCAATCGTATTGAGTTCCAATGATTCCGCTAGTTTGTATTTCTTGCTCCATACTAAAACTAATATAGTCCTTGAGAACTTTACTGAATACAGCTTGAATCTACATCAAAAAAGTCGTTTCCATATAAATTCCAACGCTACAACCAACTGTATTTTTTCCCTAATTTTTCCAAACAGGAATACTACGATATCGAAGTTACTTTTCCATGAAACATTCTATGTGAGCTCAGAGTGCAAGAAACAGGAATATACATATGATATAATATTTCTTTTATTAGAACTACATTTTCAAATCTCTTCGTAATGGCTGTTATTACTAGCAGTCTTTACATTAAAATAAGATAACATGTACACTCATTTCTCGGTCGATGAGATCCACAGATAAAGTTGGCTGTGGGGTTTTCTCAAAAGGAATCCCCTTTAGAATGCCCCACAAAATTTGAAGGATCTGAAAATGGCCATTAGAATTGAGATTGCAAGGATCAGTGAACGCTATCTAGAAGAGATTATGCTTACAGTAGCTTCGTTTAGGGCTAGTGACAGTTTTTGAAACACCATATTCAAAGTTGTTTCGAATTTTTCGATTCTCAGTGTGTCTTCGGTGATGCGCCACCCTCACATTCTCAATATGTCTTTGGTGAAACGTCATCTATATAACAATCCAGTACTTGCCCTGTAATGCCTTGATAGCTGCTGCGCCTCTCATTCTCAGTATGTCTTTAGTGAAACGTCATCTATATAATCGTCCTGTACTTACTCTATAATGCCTTGATGGCTGTTGCTCCTCACATTCTCAGAGTGTCTTTGGTGAAACGTCACCTGTATAACGATCCTGTACTTGCCCTGTAATTGCCTTGATGGCTGCTGCACCTCAGAATTTCAATGTGTCTTTGGTGAAACGTCACATGTATAGCCATACTGTATTTGCCCTGTAATGCCTTACTGGATGTTGCACCTAACATTTTAAGAACAGTAACATTAAATGTGATTTGAATAACGTTTATTCACATCTAAAGTTCTAAATGTTTTAAACGTTATTTAAATACAAGTACTGCTTCCCGGCAGTCGATAACAAACGCACAATCCTGCACATTCACATACATTTTACTCAAATTATCAGTTCTTGTATTGTTGAAAAAGAGAAAAGTAAGGTTAGATATGCAGTATAATTCGGTTTTAAAACACGCTGTACATGCCCAGACTTTCCTGAATACAACGTATGCTTCATACTGTGCTTCTGGTAGATAGTATTAAGAAATAATGCTTTATAAATAGTTTATTTAAAATCACCTTATAGATGTGATTAATTTTCTACCAAGATATTTTGATATATACTTAACTGTAAAGTAAGTGATTTAAATGTAATATTTTTAAACTCTTTTTTGCATAATTAATAGATCAAATCATATCCGAATGAAAAAATCAATTTTATCGATCCAAATTAAATTATAAAATATTCAATATAGACATCGTTTGAATTAGTAATATCAAGACATTATCAACCAAAAATGTGTATGTTATTAAATTTATACAGCAGACATATAAATTCGACTTAGTCCTCTGCAAAACGCAATTTTTAATTATTTGTTAAGTAATATACCTACAGTCCTCTTTACTGTATTAATTTATTCGAAATTAAAAAATGTCGTGGGAATATAATTTCATTAACTTCTATGTATACATATTATTATCACATATTAAAATGCAAGATATACAAGCATGAGAAACATCTGTGATCACAAATTGTACACGTTTTTTTAACCCTTTCCTTCTACCATCATCAATCTTCAGATTATTCACAATGTCAAACGACCTTAGAATGCTTAAAATAACTATTCTCTCAATATTAGATTTTTTTCAATTGAAAAGCGGTTCTTCCTCCATTTTCCCACCAATTTTGTTCTTTTACTGGCCGATTACTGTACATTGGAAGTTATCGTCTGGCATGTTTTAAAAAATAAAATTTTAAAAAGTGATTCTGTGAATTTCATACCAATGTAAATTATATATATCTGACGACGTTACACACACTATAAAGTTATTTCGTTCAAAACAAATGCTTTGTTTCTGTTGTTAAGAGATTTATAAGCAGCATTATTGTAGGTAAGAAAACGTGTTTTAAATAATCTCTCCTCATTTATCTTCGTTTCTAATGGCCGTTTTCCTATCCCCCAAATTACTGTTTTTATTTAGGTATTAAGTTTATTGGTAGATAATATTCTGATTCATAGATCGGAGAGTAATCAATTGTTTTAAGAAAGTTTATTTTAATTCTGTGCATTTACTATCATCACTGGTATAAAAAGCTAGTGTGATATAAGCTACTTTATACGTTGTGACACATTATCCAAAACTTAATCTCACGAATTTGTTCACATGTCTTGTGAGTGATATATCAAGGAACGTAACAGCGTGAAAACAAATATAAAGTAGGCTTACGTTTCGCTAAGCCTACTTTGCACCTGTTACAGCGGTATTGTATTTTTATAGTAAAACTACTCACTTGCTTTAAATAGTTCGAGGCCTTAAGAACTATCCAAGTGTTTGTCATTATGATAGTTTGGAGGAACATCCGCGTTACATCCCCAAAACGCTTTTAAGGCTAAAATAGCTGTAATCAAAACGTGTACTTTAAACATGTGCAACTCATGCATCCGGTTTTAAAATATCACTCAGTTATATAAATTATTTTTTAAAGCATATACTTTCGTCTGTAAATATATTAACACTGTAGAGTTATGTCGACCAGATAACAACACTTCTTAGCATGGAAAATGACAACTTCTCAGAAGCTAACACATTATGCAAAGCTTGACAATGTGACAGATGAGCGTCGTAAGATTGCTTGGCTGTAAAATGCATATAATCGTCATCACTGGTCTTACTTTGTTATCGACATTTCCATCAAATTTCTATTCCAATGTAATATATAGACACAGAGTGCTTGGAAACGTTCTAGTAAATGTTTTCATTCTTAGGACAACGTAATATTATGACCATATCTATTCTTGTTAACATCACGTGCACTAGTCACTGTAGATGGAATTTGGTAAATGTTCTACTAGTGGTTATGCTCACGTTCTATTTGTGGATCAAAAACTCCGCTAACGATTTTTCACACCAAGTTAAAAGGAAAACTGACATCTCCCACGACATTATTTGAAAAAAAAAATTGTTTTTCAAGATATAACACGACGAGTATAATGAACCTACTTTAGCCATGAGCTCAGTGGTTTTTTATGCTTTTTTTTAATGCAGATTTATTCAACCCAACTCTTTTTTCATTTATGTTCGTAACAAAAAGAAAACGAGAGCCTTTATTTTAGAAATTAGTCATCCCTGTGTCTTTCTCTGTCTTCTTACAACGAATTTGCTTTTGATCTTCTCTTCTGAAAGCAAAAAAAAAAAATATTTTAATAGAATTTCAGAGGCTATTGCGCTATTTCTTAAAGTAATTTAGTTTAAATGTGACAAAACAACTTCGACATCTATAGCGAAAACAAAACACCGACTCACAGCATGAAGTATGGGAACTTTTTCTCGGCTTTAACGCAAATGAAAATGTCTGCAAATGGTTAATAAAGTTACTTTATTGACGTATAGAAGGTATGGATCAAGACAATGAAGTATTTTACACAGAATAAATACAATGTGCAACTTGTTACACAGAATAAATACAATGTGCAACTTGTTACACAGAATAAATA
>NW_013676847.1:0-4998 GCF_000517525.1 Limulus polyphemus | reverse complement strand
ATGGTTAACAAAATACACATAACCCTAAAAATTGTGCATAAAGTAACTTACAAATAACTTTTAGATAAGTATAAACCATGAGTGCACAAGCTACTTTTAAATACTTGCTAAGAGTAAAACAACCGTAAAAAAAACTGTACGAAGAATACTTTGCACATGATAGGTAGAAGTTCTTTTTAAAATTAAAAAGTGCTTGAGAATGCAAGAAAGGATTTTCGTTGGACGATATGGTTTCCAGGTTTGTCGTGCAATGGGAAAATTAAACTTCACAAAGTAAACAGTTAAGCAACGATGAAGTCTATTTACTCCTACGAAAAGGTATGGTCACCATTTATGGGAGTGAATACATGCTCTGTATGGGCAGAAACTCAAGATGATATGACCATAACAAGTTATTAACGAATCATGGAGGTTCAAATCGGTGTTCATGCTATCCTCTTCTGCGACAGACCCATAAGTTTACCTCGTTGTTTATGCGTGTACATTTGTGCATTCGGTTTTCTTAATCGTGGTCTCAAAAGCTGACATTCAGGTACAGTACATGGTCTGTGAAAAGTTGATCAAGATGTGTCTCCTAAGATTTGCCTTGTGGTTCTTTACAGAAAAATGTTACGCCAGATATTGCAGTGTCCGTAATAGTGTCTAATCAGTGACACTAGAAAAGGCACGGTCGACGATGGAAGAAACAATACCAAAGGCAGCAAGAGACCTCGAAAGTTATACGGTTTAGATAACACACCGAAAAATACTGGTCATTGGTATAATATAACAAAAACACTTCACCCGGACAGCTAACTTGTAGCAGGAAAGAAAGAGTATCGCACTGCCTGAAGAACTGTGCAATTTGACATATCTAATAAGTACGTATTAATAAATATGAAGTGGATAGAAAGATATCACTATTTGTTTGAAGTTAAGCACAAAGTACACGATTGGCTATCTGTGCTCTAACCAACGCGGGTATCGAAACCCAGTTTCTAGGGTTGTAAGTCCGCAGACATTCCGCTGTTCTACTGGGAGGCGGTGGCAAAAATATAATCTCTTCTGAGATACAACTGTGATGAATATCGCACAGCAATGACTTCCATTAAACAACGAAAGCATAGCATAATATCTTTGAGACTACACTTACATTGTAACTCACTACCAACAAGGCCTTTCCTTCTCTTCCAAAATTGGTTGCTAGTATGTTTGCTTCGTATTTTCAAGTGTCAGATGTAAAAGGCACTTTGTAAGTGAATATTTCATGATTGTTTAGTTTTTTCATAACAAGAGAGTTAAAAGCAATTATTTTGAAGGCGATAATTATGACAAGTTTGGTTACGTAACTCGGTAAAAGTCGTACGTTGTGTTTATAATTCATTGATGTAGAGATTATCGAATGACGCGTGCAATCCATTGATGTCGAGACAAAAGAGATTTCTAGAAGTGGAGCGCATGCTGTTCGTTTATTTTATTTTTTAAATTTATTGCCAACAAGTCACAGACACCTACTGTAGAAGAATTTAGAGCCCAAAACACCTATATATTTAACTTAATATATATATACTATTAAAAAAAGCAAGTTCCTTACATTTGGCGAGTCACAGCCAGGATTATACAGTGGTAAACGGCGGTAGAAGAAAACGTGAACGACAGCGGAAATATGTAGGCCTGTATACACACAACTGTAGTTGTAGCGCAAATAGTATGGAGATTACAATCACGTTATATAAAAAATAGAAATCCAACGCAATCTAGCCAAAATTTATCGTTCTTTTTTCGGGGAAATTTCAAGTTTTGATGCTAAACTTGTGGAACATATAAGACTGAAAAACTACCACCAAAAAGTGAAAACGAACTGATTCTAGTTACTAAGCAGTACCTATGTCTTTTTAACTTGGACTAGCAGCTAGAGCCATCCGCGGTGGCTCAGCGGTAAGTATGAGGGCTTATAGCGCTAATTATGAGGTTTTAATACCCACGTTGGACATAGCTCAAAAACTTATTGTGTAACTTCACAATAAACAAAATGATTCCTAAGCTCATGCAAAATATAGAACGCTAATCGCAATCAACTGAAAATTTATTATTCACATACAAACACGCACAAACATGGTCAAACACTACACGTGACAAAGCTAAGTGTATGTGGGTCATACCCAACTAAAGGGGAAGTCTTCCCCCTGGGCTAAGTGTTAAGTCTGAGAGCTTATAATGCTAAAATTCGAGTTTTGATACCCGCGACTAGCACAGCACAGATATCCCATCATTCCTCTGGTCATTGTTCCCTGGAAGTGTATGTGAGTCATACCCAACTAGAGGGGTGGAACAGGGCTATTTTCGTACATGTTAGTACAAGGTGAGGTTAACTTCCCCTTGAATATAGAAATCCCCCCAGTGGCTCAGTGGTAGGTCTGGGAGCTTATTACGCTAAAATACGAGTTTTAATACCAGCGACTAGCAAGCGCAGCACAGACATTTTATGGTGAAGCTTTTCGTTTAACTGCTGACTTTGGTAGTCTAGAATTGTTGGATCACGCACGAGCCTTTTTCTGTTTGTTTTTTGAATTTCGTGCAAAGTAACAAGAGGGCTATCTGCGCTAGCCGTCCCTAATTTAGCAGTGTAAGACTAGAGGGAAGGCAGCTAGTCATCACCACCCACCGCCAACTCTTGGGCTACTCTTTTACCAACGAATAGTTGGATTGACCGTCACATTATGGGATGGGGATTCGAACCCGCGACCGCCAAATTGCGAGGGGGCCGCCTTTTTCGGACTTAACAGTGTGGTAAACACAATTCTTTCATTAATATTAATTTGTATTCAACGCAAACTACATTTATGAATTAGAACTAAAAATACATATATCTTGTAATGAGTATCGCTGATAAAATATAGAGTTCAAACTATATTGTTTATTATGATTAGAATTAATTTACTTGTCATTAGGGACTAGATATAGAATGCAGTGTTAAAAATATAATAGACCAAACACTGATGTCTAATGACAAATAAATTGATTATAATCATGCTTCGCCAGCTTCAAAAAGCCGTTCATATCATAACAATTGTTGTTATAACAAATGGCTTACATAAATAGTGTTCAGGCTACTACCTTCTTTGTTTTGTCCCAGCCGCCCTAAGACCTCTGGACTGAGAAAAACGTGTCGTCGGCGTTGGATATGGTTGGAATACTATTATTTTTATATCTTTTCTAATTCTTGAAAAACCCCAATGGACTAGATATAGGATGCAGTGTTAAAATATAATAGGCCTAGTAGTAATGTCTAACGACAAGTAAATTAATTGCAATCAGTACACGGCGTTCACACCATAACATTGAATAGAGTGCATTGTTTCATCAGTTGAGTACCTTCGTTTTTAACAATATTTTCGGTCGTAAACCCAATAATAGCTAATGATGTTTGGCCAGCCAAGGAGGCTCAGGGTAGTCCTAAAGCCATATACTAAGATAATAATGAAAAATAATCATTATAATAAAATAATAAGCATAGATTTAAATTATAATTTAAAATAAACACTAAAAGTCGATATCTTAAATAATACAATCAACGTGTGTCTGCTCTGTAATGAAAAACTTCAATTGTTTATGCCGATGTCCAAGTATGAACTAACACGCCTGTTAAAGCTATAATTGTTGTGGGAGTGAAACAGTTGTTTCCTTACTAGTCTGGCAGTCATAGTAGTTTTTTGTTTGTTTTTTACCTAACCTTGCAATGGACGTCCCTTAATTATTCTTTGCTGATTCTGTATCTTCAGACCATATACAATCAGAAAATGGAGTATGCCAAGCTGGCACCCTCGGGTATTTTTAAATAATAGCTGGTTTTCATGGTAAACTTTCCCTCATTTCAAGTGTAATTGCATAGATGCAAAAGGTCATATTTGAGCAACTACAAGTGATAGAATGTTGAATAAACTGTCCATTTCTAAGTTTTGGGGCACACAATATCTACTGTGGGTATCGTTTTATTGATTGGAGACGTGTTTTATACTCCTATGGCAAGTCTGACAAAATAATTGTGAATTTTTCCGCAATGAAATAAAAGACTAAATAAAAAATAAACATATTGTGGTTTTTACTTATAAAAGACTTCATCCACTGTTATAAAATTTCTATAAAACTTTTACAAAGCTTTAATGTACAATTGAATAGAACTATTATCAAAACGTTCTATGAATAATAGTAGAGTGTATACATCATTCATACAAACCCAAATGTGTGGAGTTATATAATATGTTTTATTTTCAATTAAATTAAACCACATTCTGTTTGTATGCATTAACAATGACCTTTTCTCAATTGATACAGCGATGTATTTCACGTGCACTTGAAACGTTTATGCAGTAAAATATAAACAGTAACTAATCAGCTAAGACGATATAAAGAACAGGTATTATCAGTGCTTTACCGACTTGTATTTACTACAACTTTCGTAAATCATAAATTAAACTTGCATGCTTCTTTTAAAAATGAACATTTAAAATAATCAATATCATGTTTGTTCTAACAAGTTGAACAACTTATATTGAGTAGGGTGCATGGCACGTGTGTTAACTTGAACTGAAACATTTGAAATCGTAGATCTAGTTAAGGTTAAGCATTTATTGAGTATACCCCCCATATCCTAACTTGATGTTCAACATATTTTGAGAACACATACAGCATGAATGAGTGTGTATTTCATAAAGCCAGTGTCTGCCCTAATCCAAATCAGACAATCTCAATTTGCACACAACAACGAATCAGAAATATCATTGGAACAAGCAAGTTTACAGACGATAACCTGCATTCGCAGATCGTCAAAAGCAAGTAGATGTGAATACTACAGCAGACCGTAGACACCATAAACCATTTATAGAAGCCATATTTGTAAGAACTACAGCAGACCGTAGACACCATAAATCATTTATAGAAGCCATATTTGGGAGAACTACAGCAGACCGTAGACACCATAAATCATTTATAGAAGCCATATTTGGGAGAACTACAGCA
>NW_013676846.1:15528-17303 GCF_000517525.1 Limulus polyphemus | reverse complement strand
CCGCTACCAGTGCTCTATAGTTGTGTCTGTTGGCTGCTGACAACTGCCCAAGTATTTCCAGTGGTTGTCCTTTCAAGCCCGTTGCCAGATATACTTCTTTCTGCTCCTCTGTCCATCCGTTCATTTCTGCCAGTAGCTCAAATTGTGCTCTCTATGCTTCCCACGGTGCTTTCTCATCGTATTCCTGTGGCTTCCTTTGTACTGGATCACTCCTATTACTGACATTCATAGCGGGATGTGACTTCTAACTGGACTGTATATGTCTGCATTAGGGTTTAGCTGTGGAGTCTGGAAGGAGCTTGCCATTGTCTGGGCCTGATTAAGTCGACGGTTAATGTGTTCTCCTTGTGTAAAAGACAATAAATCATCCTTTAATGTATCTAATTCGCTTTTAAATTTACTAATCTTTTCCATTTGTACTTCTTGCTACTGTTGTAGTCTCTCTTCTTGTTTATTTTCTTTCTCCTCCAATAGCTGTTGTAATCTCTCTTCTTGTTTATTTTGCTGTTCGAGCTGCCACTTTTGCAAGTTTTCTTGCCACTGCTGTAATCTCTCTTCTTGTTTATTTTGCTGTTCGAGTTGCCACTGTTGCAGGTTTTCATGCAACTGCTGTAATCTCTCTTCTTGTTTCTTTTCTTGTTTATTCTCTCGTTCTTCTTGTTTCTTTTCTTTTCCCTCTTACAACTGCTGTAATTTCTCTTCCTGTTTCTTTTCTTTTTCCTCCAAGAACTGCTGTAATTTCTCTTCTTCTTTCTCTTCTCGTTCTTGTTTCTATTGCTGTTCTTGTATTGCTGCCATTAGATCTCCTAAGCTGTAGTTTGATTTGCCACTTCTCGTTTCCATTTTTTTATCCCACTTTTTACACCAATTTTGTTACGTCTCCGTTCCTTAGTTAATTTTCCGTAACTTCGTTCCGACGAAACTTTAGCGACACAAGTCCTTTTATAAATAAAACTGGTTTATTCTTTCAGAATATAACTTTGGGATACGCTTAATTTCAACAGTCGCGCTATAACAAACGCTATAGTTCTAACAAACGTCTCACGTGCTCAACTTCAACAATACTCAATTACACACTTTCTGACTGCAGTTCAATTACTCATTACCCCGTCACGTTGTGACCATCTTATATATACAAGACTAACACATATCTAGTAAATTCATTCATGAAGGAACAGGATATTTCTAGAAAGAGGTGGTGTGATACTAGTCACGTGACCTCGCTGATCCAACAATATAATACATCATGGCTGTAATGGATTGTGTATAAAATATAATATATCATGGCTGTATTGGACTATATGTATAAAATATAATACATCATGGCTGTATAGGACTGTGTGTGTATAAAATATAGTGCATCATGTCTATAATGGACTGTGTATAAAATATAATACATCATAGCTGTAATGGATTAAGATAAGAATATCATGCAAGGAAACTCATTAATATATTCGTTTGAGATTTGCATGCCTACAGAACTTCACTTAGCATCAGAAGGGGACACCTAGTGATACTTATAACAATTTTGTAAAATATAATCTTGAGGGGTTATACCTGATGAATAGATTACTAATGTCACCATATGTCTGTTTTTAAAATATGCAGCATAAACCTTACTAGCACTGATAAGGACAATAATGTTATTATTTCCAACATCGTGTTTCAAATTAGAAATAATCAAGTTACCTTAACCAATTCATTTTTATATTATGTTTGAAGGACAAACATAAAAATATTTCATAAAGTTTTGGGTCATCAGGATATTTTGAAGT
>NW_013676846.1:9982-14671 GCF_000517525.1 Limulus polyphemus | reverse complement strand
CTTAAGTGCTGTAACACACAAGTCAACAGATGCAGAAACACTTACTGGAATTTGGCATTTATTGTTCCCAAACGTCATTTTATCAAAGTTAACTACACACTTCTTGAATAATAACTAGTCCAACCCTAGTATGCATGGATCTTCAATGTCAGCCAAGTATACTCTTTGTCTGTCCTTCATGCCCATGAGCTCAATAGTTACCCAAACTGGTATCCACAACCTTGCATAATGACCTGTTACACCACAGAGCTTCCGTTTGGCTTCTGCTACTCCTTTGTGATCCAGCATCTTGATTGTTTGTTTTGAATTTCGCGCAAAGCTACACGAGGGCTATCTGCACTAGCCTTCCCTAATTTAGCAGTGCAAGACTAGAGGGAAAGCAGCTAGTCATCACCACCCACCGCTAACTCTTGGGCAACTCTTTTACAGTGAATAATTCACTTACCGTGGGTTACCACAGTTGTATCCGGAACCTTAAATAATTGTCTCCATTTCGTCAAAGTCAACACAAGTGGATTCAGTTACTTTAGAACACCCCTTTAACAAGAAAATTATTCTACTTATCTTCTCTCTAGTCTTACACTGCTAAATTAAGGATGGCTAGCGCAGATAGCTCTTGTGTAGCTTTGCACGAAATCCATAACAAACAAACAATATATGGATAGATAAATTATAAATGCAAACAAGACAATTAGTAAGTTTGATGAGCATGGCCAGCTGTTCGGGGCCCTCATCTCGCAATAGTAAGTTTGATGAGCATGGCCAGCTGCTCAGGGCCCTCATCTCGCAATCTGTGGGTCACAGGTTCAAATTCCTGTCACACCAAACATGTTCACCTCTTCAGATGTAGTGCAGTATAATATGATGGTCAATCCAATTGGTGGGTGGTGATGACTAGCTGCCTTTCGTCTATTCTTACACTGCTAAATTAGGGATGGCTAGTGCAGATGGCTGTCATGTAGCTTTGTGCGAAATTCATAACAAACCAAACCAAACCATGGTGAAGTCCTGCCTGCCAGGAGGCATGGAAGGCTCATAAACTGGCCTGGGATACTTCCCAACAGTATCCCTCTGCTTCTAACTGCACAGTTTGTCAGCAGGATAGTGACCCCACTGGGCAGGCTCGACATTGAAGCCAATAGGAGTCTTGGATTAAGTTCACTACTAGCATCTTTTATACCATCAGTTCCAAAACCATATGAGAAAAGATTAGGAAAATCACTGGGAGGTATGCTTCCCATCCCCTTTCCATCATGCTCTCAAATGGCCAGGAAGTTGCTGATGTCCAGAGCATTGCTGATGCTCTCGCCACAGCTTTTCTCGTACATCTAGCACTTATGTTTCTTCCCCTGTCTTCTTGGCCATCAAGTCTCGGGCAGAGCAATCACCTCTTTCCTTTGAAGTCGATCATTGCTGTGACTGTAATTGCCCCTTTACAATAGTGGAACTCAAACTTGATGTTCATTGGTCTTGTAGTACACCGGTTGGACCTGATGAAGTGCATTAGGAAATGTTGCACCATCTCTCTCCTACCTCTCTTGTTATTCTTCTGGTTATTTTAACCAGATCTAGCACGAGCATGTTTTTCCTGTTGTTTGATGCCAGGCTATTGGCTTCTCTTACTCTAAATCTGGGACGGATCCCAAGATTTCTTCTAATTATCATCCCATTGCTTTGGCTAGCTGTCTTTATAACGTCTTAGAGAGGATGGTTAATGGTCGTCTTGTTTTGTTCCTCGAATCAAACACGCTCGTTTCACCCACCCGATGTTGGTTCCATCGACAGTACTCCACCATAGACCATGTGATTCGACTTCCTCAAGGTAATCAGAAGCATTTTATGAGAAGTAGGCCAAGGACAGACATTTTAAATTTGGACAAAAGGTCTTAGTTCTGTTGCTCACAGACCACAACAAACTCACCGTGCAACGGAAAGGACCTTTTGAAGTACAGGAAGTACTCCACAGAATGGACTACAAAGTGAATGTGAACGGGAAGACCAAGATCTACCATGCCAATCTGTTGAAGATGTATTTTGGGAGAGAAGACTTAATTGGTGCAGCTATTGAAACAGAGATGGGCATTGCAGGTGTGACCATCATAGATGCAGAACCAGAAGACAGTAATTTTGTCTTAGAAGATAAGAACCTACTATGTCTAAGGGCACTATGTAGAAATGAGATGTACAAGGATGTTAACACGAGTGTCAAACTGACTGATAGGAAAAGGTAAGAGAAACAAAAAATACTGTGTCAGCATACAGATAGATTAGGAAATACAGACCTCAGACAACCTTTGTATGGAGCAAAAGAAAATATTGTAAATATTTTATCTTGAAGAGGGGTTTATGTCATGATATAAAAGACCGTTTGGTGTAAATATTAGTGATTAATTTGTATTTGTGAATGAATATTTTATTATTTTTAAGTTTTGTTATTATAAGAGTTGAAAGCAGACTATTTTAGAGGGTTTTCTTAATAATAACTATTTGGTATTGAGAATATAGAAAGTGGCCAGACGACTATGGAATAAAGATATTAATAGCATGGGACGAGCGAGAAGCATCAGACAGATAATAACAAAAGATAATATAGTTGTGTGAAGTTAAGTACCACAAAGGTGATAGGCCTAATGCTTAATATGTTAGAGTGAAGTTAACAGTATAAAAAGATAAGGAGGATGATTTTATTCCATCAAGTAATTGAATCAGCCTGGGTACACTTTAACAAAAAGGAACAGTAGACTTTAGACAAGAAGAAGAGAACAATATATAAATAGTGTTTATGATGTGCCTTTAATCTCTATAGTGTGAATACTTTGTTGTACATACATTTAACTTGTTCCAAATATATATGTATTGTTGCGTATCTGGTGGTTTGTTAATTTCCAGTATAAATTCTTTCAGAGGAATTTGAGTGATACAGTCCTCTCTTAATTAAAACTACTTTATTCTTTCTTGCTACAAATTTGTAATACACAGAATTTCCACAGTCAGTTTAACTTAACTAATTTTATAAAAACATGCTATAATTCACAGGGATTCACACACTTTACTTACTGCTTGACTCAATTATCTCTATCTTCAATCTCTATCTATCTATGTGCTTCTGCCTTATTTACCGGGCTTATATAGTAAAAAGAGGGTGCCTGGAAGAGGCTAGAGTGGCCAAGACGATTCAAGATCCTTTGAAAATCTCATGATGTGTTACCAGTGTCACGTGACTTCCGCTGTAGTATCACTACTCCTTCCTTAGTATTGTTCGTCCTGAACAATAGCCACTTAAATTAAACCAATATATAATTAACAATAACTTAATTAAATGTACAGAATTTACAAACACCACAAACACAAAATCAAAATTCAACAAAGTCTCTAAATTTTACGGGACATATCTTCTTCCATAATGGTCTCCATCAGGAAATGTCCTATTATCGGTAATAGTCACATCAGTGGTAATAACTTCATGAAGAGCTTCACTGTTTCCCTTTGTTGTTCCTGAGATTATACAGCCACACCTTGTCTCCTAGTAAAAAGCTGACTTTAGTAGATCTTTTATCATAACATAACTTCATTGAATCAGCAGACGTTTTCAAGTTTGAATGCACTTGTTGGTGAATATCATCCATCCTTTCCAATAACACTTTCACAAACTCTGACACATTTTCAGGCAACTCTTCATAAGGTGGGCATCCTGTTAACGGATCCACTGGCAAATCAAGTTCCCGACGAAACATTAACTTTTCTAGAGTGTATCCAGTGGCTTTATGCTCTGCTGTTCTATGGGCCAACAGTGGAAGGAGTAAGTCATCCCAGTCATCTTGGTGGCTATTGCAAAACTTTGTGGCTATTACGTGTCCAGTTGTATTTTTCTACCATCCTATCAGACTGTGGGTGAAGTGGCATTGTTCTGGTCTTTCGAGAGCCAAACAACTTGCAGCATTCATGGAACACAGCTGATTCAAAGCTATGGTCTTTATCTGAATGCAGTTCATAAGCAGCTACAGTTATAGCTTCCTGATTTGGTATTACATATGCCTCAGGCCACTTGGTGAAATAATCCATCACCACACAAATATACCTGTTTCAAGCACGAGTTTGGGGAAAAGGACCAGCAATGTCAATGGCTAGTTTTTCCATTGGTGCGCCAACTTGATATAACTTCATCGGAGCACGTCCCTTATGCTTGGGTCCCCTTTTAGCACAACATGTACTGCATGCCCTGCACCATTCTTCCACATCTTGCCTCATACCTATCCAGTAAAATCTCTTTCATAGGTGACTCAATGTCTTCTTAACTCCGAGATGTCCTCCTGTTAAACTATCATGGGATTGCCGCAGCACAACTTCCCATAACTTTCTCGGTATAACTATTTGCCATGTCGTCATTTTCACGTGTGCAGTTTCCAATATCCGGACAATAATACCATCGTCAAGCTTCAACTGGTCCCACTGTGCCCAATAGTTCTTTGTCACAGGGCTTAAGCTAGACACCTTCTCTCAAGCAGGGCACAAAACACTTGCTTTTAGAAAATGAATTATTGGCTTCAAATCTTGATATTTCTCCTGCTCTGCTTTAATATCTATACCTGGGTCCACTTCACCATGATCAACTCCTTCAGTCACTTGGACTTCAGCTTGATGGCACCTGGTTAGTTTAACCTTCTCTTTTGTCAACAATGTCTGCAGTCA
>NW_013676846.1:7081-9318 GCF_000517525.1 Limulus polyphemus | reverse complement strand
GGAGACGAGAAGCGGCAAATCAAACTACAGCCTAGCAGACTTCATGGCAGCAATACAAGAGAAGCAAATAAAACAAGAAGAACGAGAAAATAAACAAGAAGAGAGACAACAGCAGTTGCAAGGAAACCTGCAACAGTGGTAGCTCAAACAGCAGAATAAACAAGAGAAATTACAGCAGTTGTTGGAGAAAAAAGAAAAGAAACAAGAAGAACGAGAAAATAAACAAGAAGAAAGACAACAACAGTTGCAAGAAAACCTGCAACAATGGCAGCTCGAACAGCAAAACAAACAAGAGAGATTACAGCAGTTGTTGGAGGAAAAAGAAAATAAACAAGAAGAACGAGAAAAGAAACAAGAAGAAAGATTACAGCACTTGTTGGAGGAGAAAGAAAATAAAGAAGAAGAGAAATTACAGCAGTTGTTAGAGGAAAAAGAAAAGAAACAAGAAGAACGAGAAATTAAACAATAAGAGAGATTACAGCAGATGTTAAAGGAAAAAGAAAAGAAACAAGAAAAACGAGAAAACAAACAAGAAGAACGATTACCGCAGTGGCAAGAAAACCTACAACAATGGCAGCTCGAACAGCAAAATAAACAAGAGAGATTACAGCAGTTGTAGGAGGAGAAAGAAAATAAACAAGAAGAGAAATTACGGCAGTTGTTGGAGGAGAAAGAAAATAAACAAGAAGAGAGACTACAGCAGTGGCAACTGAAACTAGAAAGGAAACAAGAAGTACAAATGGAAAACATTAGTAAATTTAAAAGCGAATTAAATACGTTAAAGGACGATTTATTGTCTCTTACACAAGGAGGATACATTGACCATCGACTTAATCACCCCCAGACAATGGCAAACCCCTTACAGAGCCCGCAGCTAAACCCTAATGCAGACATATTCAGTCCCGTTAGAAGTCACATCCCAAATATGAATGTCAGTAAAAAGAGTGAGCCAGTGCGAAGGAAGCCACAGGAATTCGATGGAAAGGCACCGTGCAAAGCATATAGAGCACAATTTGAGCTACTGGCAGAGATAAATAGATGGACAGAGGAGCAGAAAGTTGTATATCTGCCAACGAGCTTCAAGGGACAACCACTGGAAATACTTGGACAGTTGACAGCAGCCGACAGACACAACTATAGAGCACTGGTAGAGGTTCTGGAACTCAGGTACGAAACCCATAATCAGTCAGAAGTCTACAGGGCTAGGTTTAGGACGAGAATCTGTGCTAAAGGAGAGAGCCTGCAAGAGCTGGCACAAGACTTGGAAAGCATGGCACACAAGGCCTACCCAACTGCACCACCCGATCTCCTCAAGCTGTTACTGAGGGATCAGTTTGTTGATGCCTTGGACAGTCCACAACTTAAGATACAAGTGAAGCAAGCACACCCCTCTACCATGCAGGATGCAATGGTCAGAGCTCTCGAATTTGAATTCTACGTCAAGTCCAGCACAGAGGTACCGAGGTTGGTACAGTCATCTGGATTCAAGGCCAGAAAAGTTCAGCTTTCAGAGAAGTTTGAGGGACTTTGCTGGCACTGTAACAAACCTGGGCACAAGAGAGCTCAATGCTGGCAAGTTCAACACAGGGGAGAAGCCACAGCAGGAAAGGCTGGTATACAGAAAGTTGTTGGAACTGTGGAAAACACGGACATTTGAGGAGCCAGTGTAGGAGAAATACTACCAACAAGTCAGACTCAAGGAGACCAGTACTGGTTGGTGTTGAGCGACGCCCACCAACCCCCATCATGAAAGTCCCAACAGCTAGGTGTAAAATGCCAAGCACACACAGTGTCAATGTGACAGGAAAGCTGGATGGCCAAAGGTGCAACTTTGTCATAGACTCTGCATCTCAGCAAACCCTTGTGAGCATCAAGGTGTTAGATCATGAAGGAGTACCTGAAGCCACACAGAAGCTTTATGGTGTGACAGGACATTCTTCAAGATTGTGGGGACCAGTGTGGGTAACTATTGAGCTCATGGGCATAAAGGACCGACAGAAAGTATACTTGGCTGACATTGAAGACGAATGCATATTAGGATTGGACTATCTACTACCAAGGAAGTTTGTAATTGATTTTGATAAAAAGACATTTGTGAATAAGAAAGGCCAAGTTCTGGTAACTGTTAAAAGAGAGATTGAGCTGATTGGGTGCCATCAGGCTGAAGTCAAGCCGACTGAAAAAGTTGATGATGATGAAGTGGAACCAAATATAGATATCAGGACAAAACAGGAGAG
>NW_013676846.1:4243-6244 GCF_000517525.1 Limulus polyphemus | reverse complement strand
GCTGAAGACGTGCCACCTGAAGAAGCCACCGTCGAAGAAAAACTCTACTCAGTTTTGAGAAGGGAAACGGTGAAGCTCTTGATGAAGTTACTACCACTTATGTGACTGTTATCGACGATAGGACATTTCCTGATGAAGAAGATGAACCCCATATGAAGCAGAAGCCAACGAGATTGAGACCAGTACGGAAGAAGATACGTCCCATAAAATTAAGAGACTTTGTTGAATTGTACTTTTGTGATTGTAATTCTGTACATTTTAACTAAGTTATTGTTATTTGTTTATTGTATGTGGTTATTGTTCGGGACGAACAATACTAAGGAGGGGCAGTGTTGCGTCAGCGAGATCACGTGACTATTGTCACGCCACCTGCTTTCTAGAACTATCCTGTTCCTTCTGGAGTGCTCTAGCGTTTACTAGATATATGTTTGTCTGGTATATATATAAGACGCTTACAACGTGACGGGACAACAATGTGTGTAGGTAGTGAGTAATTGATCTGCAGTCAGAGAGTAATGTTGAAGTTCGTTATAGCGTTTGTTTTAGCGCGAATGTTGAAATCAAGTGTAAGTAAGTACTTGTGTCGCTAAAGTTTCGTGGGAACGAAGTTACGGAAAATCAATTAACGAACAGTGACGTAACAATAGTTTATAGTGTAGAAACTTTGGGATGACGTGTCGGATCTTGCATTCTGAAATGAATCAAATATAAAGACTGACTTATTTAATTATAAAGTTAAATTTTTGACAGGCACGGTATAGATGCAGTGATTTATTTCCATATCGTCATATCAGGACCTTAACAAAGAAAGTATTCGAAGGAAAACAAAGTTTCACAATAAATATAATAAGATACTTGAGAATAACAATTTGATAAAAGTTTAGAAAACAACACACATACATATTTATATATATATAATATTTTTTTTAAACCAACGTTTCTCCCTTGCGTCTTCATCAGAGTTAATATACACAATTGAGATGAACATTGTTTATAACAGATGGGTAGACCAATACAAATTTCGGAATTCTACAGATTCCATCTTCAGTATCTAAAGTAAATCATCAGAATTACATCATTCCTGAATAAATAGGCTCGGCATGGTCACGTGGTTAGGGTGCTCGACTCACAATCTGACGGTCGTGGTTTCGAATCTCCGTCACATCAAACATGCTCGTCCTTTCAGCCGTGGGGACGTTATAAAGTGACAGTCAATCCCACTATTCGTTGGTAAAACAGTAGCCCAAGAATTGGCGGTGGGTGGTGATGACTAGCTGCCTTTCCTCTAGTCTTACACTGCTAAATTAGGGACGAGTAGCGCAGATAACCTTCGTGTAGCTTTCCGCGAAATTCAAAACAAACCAAACCAAACCTAAGTAAATAACTGAAATACATTGCTGCAATAACGATAATTTAATCAAAACTGAAACAAATAGAAAGTAATATTACAACGAAAATATTGTACATATTAAAAATTTCTTATTTAAAGAAGACTGCATGACATTCAGTGTTGGTGAAAGTGGTTAAATGTGGATGGTTTCTTTGAGCACTAATTCCAGATCAGTGTTGGCCTTACAAAGGATATTGAAATTTGATAAATTAAGTTCGTGTTCTGTTTCTTCACTATGTTGATGTATAGAGGAAGCGCAGGGGTTAATCAACTTTTTTTGTGTTTTTCATTAAAATTTCCACATGCTCATTGTCTCAAAGTAGTATGTAGCTTTACAGTCTCCACAGGTGTCAATGTTTTTTATTACGGAAAAATCATGTATGAGTGATATGCGGTTAAAAACTAATATGAAAGTAAAACATAATTTGGGAACTCTGAAAAAACTATTACCTGTCGTTGAATTGCTTTTACGTTTTGTTTTTCAACCTATGTTTTTGTAACATATTGTTGCGTCATCGAGATCACGTGACTATTCTCACGCCCTCTACTTTCTAGAACTATCTTGTTCCTTCACGAATACCCTAGCATTTACTAGATAGGGTAGTCTGGTA
>NW_013676846.1:0-3243 GCF_000517525.1 Limulus polyphemus | reverse complement strand
TGAGTATCATTATCGGTTATCCTACATTAGACTAAGACAATGTGTTGGGACTCCTGGAGGTTCAAGTGAATTCAGAAACTCTGTAAGATAGTTGACCACATGGGTTTGATCAGGCACTGCGTCAACTGACTTGTAGCACTGGGTATTGCTAGGTATCTGCTGCAACAGCTGTGTGTTGATGACATTGACAACATTGTTCTTTGGAGCTAATATTGCTCGTTCACACAACCATCTGTGATTTTGATAGTTTTCAGAAAGGTTTGGGAAAACCTTTGCTATGAGTTCATCAACAGATATTATTAGTGCACGGATTTGTCCCATGCCAATTGTTCCTTATTAATCTATTTTGAGTTAGCCATTAGCTAGTTGAAATAGACTGTCAACAAATTGTCCAGATAAGTGATCTCCATGCAGATGGGCTCTCATATTGGTAGATAGGTAGAATTTTATTAAGTTTCTCCAAAGATATGACGATTTTAGGCAAGCTTTAAGTTCATCGGCTCGTGAGCCTCTTGGAATAACCAGCAATGTTTGCCTGAAATCTCCATCCAAAACCCAAGTGACTCCCCAATTATATTTTTGTTTTCACGAATATCTTGCAGTGTCCTATCCAAAGCTTCTAATGCTGCTTTGTGGGACATTGTACAAACAATCATTAGGCATCTTCTGAGAACTTCTGCCATCCAAGTTCCTTTACTGATATTGCATGTAACATTTTTATTTATGGTCAAGTTCAATGGGAGCTTAAATGCGGCATGGGCTGTCCTGCCTCCAAGCAAAAGAGTTGCTGAGATTCCGGATGAGGCAACTGCAAGTGCAATTTGCTCATGTTAACGAAGTTCTACCAACAACAGGTTGATAAGAAATGTTTTACTTGTTCCTCCTGGTGTTTCAATGAAAAATACTCCACCCTTGGGATGTTAGATACTGTCATTTAGTGCTGCATGCGCCGTTCTTTGGACAGGTAGCAAATTTGGCTCATTAACTGAAACTTCTAGGTTAAGAGCTTGAATATCATAAATGGTCTCACGCAGAACCTCATGATTGAGTTTGTCATCCTGATTGTGTTGAACTTCAGGAAGACCAAATGATGGAAGCTCTTTTCCTCTCAGAGACAATACTTTGTCCTCAATGGCAATAAGAGCCAAGTTAAAAATAGCATTATTGTAGCTAACTTCTATATTAGGATTTTGAAGTTTAGCCTGGTGCTTCAAGTCTTTGATAGATCATCTCTGTAATTTTGCCACAGGGCAACTGGATTTAAACACCACAAACTTGCAGAAAAACAGCAAACAAACTTCTGAGGTTGGCTGATGCCTGTGAGAATGGTGTTTCTGTCAGTGTGGACTTACACTGTGCATCATCTTCGAGAAGGCCTCACTTGAAACACGCCTCTCTATAGGTGGCATAGAGCTGACCATGGACAATATGCAAATCCTCAAATGATGTCACATCTCTCACATCATGAAAAAGCATACGAAGTTTAAAGCACTCCTGCTGGCTAGGATGAACAGTATAGACCCTTGCCAAGGCTTCATTTTTAAAAAAACCCAGGATGACCATCTACAGGAGTACCTCTTCTTCTCCTACTCAATTTGTTGTTGCTCCAAATGTGAAAATGCGGGAACTCAGAATAAAATAATGTGCATGAAAAGTGATCTTCTTGGCAAAGGTTGAAGAATCCAGTCAGAGTTTTATTTTTCGAGCCAATGTTTGTTGCAAAGCATTTGCATTAGTGAAGTAGATTCTCTGTCCGTTTTATAGGTGGACACTACGTTGTTCGATGGTGGGATGTCGGTCATGAATTGAAAATCCCAAAATGCGCCATAATGCTTCATTGCTACTAATGTACTTTCCGGGTTGGAACTGATTCAATTCACCATTTATGTTTTGGTCTTGAAGAGCATACATAGCAGCGTCAGATCCCTTGTTGACATACTTACACACATATTTGACTGAGTTAGGAAACTCAACATTGATGTGTACATCAAAGGTCTTTGACAACAGGGCACAATAAGGCATTATCCATCGATTGTCAGTGTATACATCCTGACTGTTTCTCTTTTTTATCGTGGCTGTAAATCCTCAATATTCAGGCTTTCTCCTTCTGTAGAGAGGATATTGATTTTCACCAATTTGGGTCTCTTTTATCATGTTTCCTGGGATACATTTTCCGTTTTCCATGCATGAAGACGTTGGATTTAGAGGCCCACATGGTTCGTGATTCATTGTCTGAAAGCTCTGCAGAGATAATTGAGTCTATTTGATTAGATTGGATCTTTGTTTTTAGCCACTTTTCTACCACTCTATATGGCTAAAGATTTCATACATTTTTATGAGTTGTATCATTTTGATGAGTTTTTGTCGAAAAACTCTGGCCAACAAATCTTGTTGGTCCTTTGCAGATTGTTCTGGAAATTCTGATCACTCACCTCTTTCCAAGAATGATTGGAGGTAAAAGTGATGAAGAGATCTGGTGTTCCATAAGTTCTGACATAGGTCATGGCATCTTGAATTCATTCATGGATGTATCTTGGGCTTCCTGTGAAAGTGGATGGAAGTATGCACAACTGACCAATGCCTATGCCTCTACCTTCATCATTGTTGATGCTATCTCTAAGATGAATGTAGGTGGTCAACACGCAGTTCTTGTTGGTGTGTTTTTATGTCTCCACCTTGGCATACCTATCAACAGCACACTGTTGGAACAGATCTTGACAATGTTGCAAATGGTTGAAATAATTATTTCGAATCATGAAGTTCTAGACATAGAAATCCATACATGACACAGTTTTGTTCCTTGTGCTTATAGAATTCCAAAGTGGTATCAATCTTCTCAATGACACAGATAATTGGTTACTGAAGGGCATCATAAGATCTATGTATGCCATTTATCCTCTTTATAGTGTTATCTAGAAGTTTTAATGCAATGTCTCTTTTTCCATGTTTCTGGCCATTCATGACCAAGGCAACCTCATTGCAAGTTGGCTTGTTGAATCGACCATTCGATGTTCTCCATATGGTGGTTTATCAGCATTGATCACTATATGGTTGTCCAAAGTAGGAGCACATTCAAGTGCATATTTAAAGCTTTGTACATAATTGTTAGTGGTATGGATCATCTCCTGGAGATCATCAGTATGAGATAATATCTGGTACCCTTCATGTAGTTGCAACGATATTTTACTTGTTATTGCATTTTTCCCACAAAATAGAGTTGTATAAACTGTGGATGTTCGTCTA
>NW_013676845.1:12576-16395 GCF_000517525.1 Limulus polyphemus | reverse complement strand
GCTTTTTTTTTTCAAATAAAATGTTAAAACAACTGGAAATATGAATGCAGAAATTGGGGAAAATCAGGGCACTAAAAATAACAAATATTTGGTTAATATTAACTTATTTCAAAAGCAGCTCCCTACATTGAACTAACGCCATTCTCACCGTTTCCGGTTTATCAGTTCTCAGATTTCTTCTCCAGCAGCTCCCTACATTGAACTAACGCTATTCTCACTGTTTCCGGTTTATCAGTTCTCAGATTTCTTCTCCAGCAGCTCCCTACATTGAACTAACGCCATTCTCACCATTTCCGGTTTATCAGTTCTCAGATTTCTTCTCCAGCAGCTCCCTACATTGAACTAACGCTATCCTCACCGTTTCCGGTTTATCACTTCTCAGATTTCTTCTCCAGCATTTCCCTACATTGAACTAATGTCTAACGTCCTTCTCACCGTTTCCGGTTTATCAGTTCTCACATCCCCCACCAGTCTGTATTATATTAGCTTGTTATCATTTGATTTAGTTCAATAATTTGTTGTAAACAAATAAACGAAAACTCTTCACAACAATATTTAACAGTACTACAACTAAAATCATAAATAATATTCAACGTTAAAACTGGTACACAATTAAAAACATTTTATTTAGGCCTATCTATGGCCTTCCAAAAGGTTGACGACTCTACGTGTTTCGACGTTACAACGTCATCCTGAGGAGTGAATTACAAGACAATTCTTGCATTGATCTCCTTTGAATGGTTTAGCGTGAACTTATGTAAAATAGCATACAGGTCACATGACCTACTAACAAGTTATAAATACTTTAACATGGTCTTGTAATTCACTCCTGAGGATGACGTTTAATAGACCTCTTGCAGTAACTGACTAACGGAGAAAATCAATGGAGTTTTAGTATTGTAAACCCTAAAGATTATCACTGAAACACGTGTGATGAGTTAACGTTGTTAAAAACTTGGTTCATAATGAATATTTAGATCGGTAAATGTTGGTAGCGAAATTGGTTTTTCAAAATGATACAGTTGTACAAAGGTTAACAAAATCTATTTTTATCGAGTTCCTAAATTATCCTACAAATAAATCTTATTTTTATTTTGATAGTAGAAGTTAAGATGAAATATGTGTTGTTGTTAAGGTAAGAAAATCATCTTAGAGTGTAGAAAAAACATTTTGTTTACATTATTAGTAACTGGTTGAATAAACATGTAGAGTTTTATACCTGTTGGATACCAATGGTTGAATAAACATGCAGAGAGTTTTATAACTGTTGGATGATTCTCTTCATGTTTATTCAACCATCGGTATCCAACAGGTATAAAACTCTGCATATTTATTCAACCATTGGTATCCAACAGGTATAAAACTCTCTGCATGTTTATTCAACCATTGGCATCCAACAGGTATAAAACTCTCTGCATATTTATTCAACCATTGGCATCCAACATGTATAAAACTCTACATATTTATTCAACCATTGGTATCCAACTTATACCTGTTGGATGCCAATGGTTGAATAAACATGCAGAGAGTTTTATACTGTTGGATACCAATGGTTGAATAAACATGCAGAGAGTTTTATACCTGTTGGATACCGATGGTTAAATAACACTCCATAAATATACCAAAGCTTACTAACGGTATTAATTAAGTTAGGGCTAGCAATCAGCATAACTTCCACGTTGATAGGTATTCCTGTTCGCACACTATTACTCCATAGGCCTGCTAAACCCACTTTAATAGTTTAATATCAAGCTTAGACTTGGACATAACTTCTGCGCATTTCATACAGGCTTTACATAATAGGCCTAACTTACTCGCATTCTACCATTATTCTTACACTTAGGTATAGTATCGGACTTTCCGTATTGATAGCTTATGTGGTGCTCCCCCAAGGTTGCGCGGAAAGTCTTTAGGGTGAGCATAACTATGACTGTAGGAGCATCTATGTTATATCTGAAAATACAAATTTAAAAATAAAAAGGTTTTTGAAACTACCGTACAATTAACATGGGAAATTAGCATGCATAGCACATACACTAATAGGTTGTACAGGCTGCAGGGAGGAGGGGGGGGGGTGCAACAATACACATGCTTAGAAAGGAGGGGTCTATAAAAAGTTTGTAGACAACAATGATGGCTACGTGCCGTCCGCATCATATATTGTCCGTTGGGAAGCTTACTGGGTCTACTTGAACGTTATAATGTTAGCATGAGGCATAGTTTTCTTCTTGGTAGCTAACCACACTTCATCCATTTACAATCGCTCACTAAAGTTATCAAAAATGTTCGATTCTTATGAATGGTGTTCTGTAAATGGACGGATATATATATATTGTTAGGCCTACGTTGATCTTAAAAAAAGCAGTATCGTCGTTAAGTAATATTTTGTTTCTCTTGATATAAAATATATATTGTTAGGCTTATGTTGATTTTAAAAGCAGTATCGTCGTTAAGTAATATTTTGTCTCTCTTGATATGTATTGTTAGGCCTACGTTAATTTAAACAAGCAGTATCGTCTTTAAGTAACATTTTGTCTCTATTGATATAAAATATATATTATTAGGCTTATGTTGATTTTAAAAGCAGTATCGTCGTTAAGTAATATTTTATCTCTCTTGACATATATTGCTAGGCCTACGTAGATTTAAAAAAGCAGTATCGTCGTTAAGTACTATTTTGTTTCCCTCTTGATATTTATTGTTAGGCCTATGTTGATTTAAAAAGCGGTATCGTCGTTAAGTAATATTTTGTCTCTCTCTTGATATATATTATTAGGCCTACGTTGATTTGAGAAGCATTATCGTCGTTAAGTAATATTTTGTCTCACTTGATATAAAATATATATTGTTAGGCCTATGTTGATTTTAAAAGCAGTTTCGTCCTTAAGTAACAATTTGTCTCTTTTGATATATATATTGTTAGGACTATGTTGATTTTAAAAGCAGTTTCGTCCTTAAGTAACAATTTGTCTCTTTTGATATATATTGTTAGGACTACGTTGATTTAAAAAAACAGTATTGTAGTTAAGTGATGTTTTGTCTCTTTTGATATATATTGTTAGGCCTACGTTGATTTAAAAAACAGTATTATCGTTAAGTGATGTTTTGTCTCTCTGGATATATATATATTGTTAGGCCTACGTTGATTTAAAAAACAGTATTATCGTTAAGTGATGTTTTGTCTCTCTGGATATATATATTGTTAGGCCTACGTTGATTTAAAAAACAGTATTATCGTTAAGTGATGTTTTGTCTTTCTGGATATATATATTGTTAGGCCTACGTTGATTTAAACAAACAGTATCGTCCTTAAGTAACATTTTGTTTCTTTTGATATAAAATATATATTATTAGGCCTATGTTGATTTTAAAAGCAATATCGTCGTTAAGTAATATTTTGTCCCTCTTGACATATTGTTAGGCCTACGTAGATTTAAAAAAGCAGTATCGTCGTTAAGTAACATTTTGTCTCTTTTGATGTATATTATTAGGCCTACGTTGATTTAAAAAAGAAGTATTGTCGTTAAGTAATATTTTGTCTCTCTTGATATATAGTGTAATGTCTACGTAGATTTAAAAAAAGCAGTATCGTCGTTAAGTACTATTTTGTCTCCCTCTTGATATTTATTGTTATGCCTACGTTGATTTAAAAAGCAGTATCGTCCTTAAGTAACATTTTGTCTCTTTTGATATATATTATTAGGCCTACGTTGATTTAAAAAAGAAGTATTGTCGTTAAGTAATATTTTGTCTCTCTTGATATATAGTGTAATGTCTACGTAGATTTAAAAAAGCAGTATCGTCGTTAAGTACTATTTT
>NW_013676845.1:10244-11993 GCF_000517525.1 Limulus polyphemus | reverse complement strand
GATCGAGGAAGGATTATATGATGTTAACTATACCGAAGATGGATCGAGGAAGAATTATATGATGTTAACTGGACCGAAGATGGATCGAGGAAGGATTATATGATGTTAACTATACCGAAGATGGATCGAGGAAGAATTATATGATGTTAACTGGACCGAAGATGGATCGAGGAAGGATTATATGATGTTAACTATACCGAAGATGGATCGAGGATGATTATATGATGTTAATTATACCGAAGATGGATCGAGGAAGGATTATATGATGTTAACTATACCGAAGATGGATCGAGGAAGGATTATATGATGTTAATTATACCGAAGATGGGTCGAGGAAGGATTATAGGATGTTAATTATACCGAAGATGGATCGAGGAAGGATTATATGATGTTAATTATACCGAAGATGGATCGAGGAAGGATTATATGATGTTAATTATACCGAAGATGGATCGAGGAAGGATTATATGATGTTAACTATACCGAAGATGGATCGAGGAAGGATTATATGATGTTAATTATACCGAAAATGGATCGAGGAAGGATTATATGATGTTAATTATACCGAAGATGGATCGAGGAAGGATTATAGGATGTTAATTATACCGAAGATGGATCAAGGAAGGATTATAGGATGTTAACTATACCGAAGATGGATCGAGGAAGGATTATATGATGTTAATTATACCGAAGGTGGATCGAGGAAGGATTGTAGGATGTTAACTAAGGAAGGATTCAATTTACCAAGAAAATAAATTATCTGTTTGACCTTTTACATAGTCTAAAGCCATTTGAAGGAACAAAAAATATTCTACTGAACTCAAGATATGGTTGGCCATGTTTTTAAGAGTACATTTGAGAAAGCTATTTCAAATAATTTCTTTGACCAATTACACTTTAAAAATACTCCTGCTGCTAGCTTGTTTGCTCGTTTGGAGTTAAGCACAAAGCTACACAAAGGACTATCTGTGCTCTGCCTACCACGGGTATCGAAACCCGCTTTCTAGCATTGTAAATCCGCAGACATACCGCTGTGTCACTGGGGGTTGCTGCTAGCGATATGGAAACAGGGAATTTTTCAGCAAAATTTCTTACTAAAACTATTGTAAATAAAACTAAAACGCTAACTTAAAATTTTTTGTTTACTTAAATTGTAAACTACCGTTAATTATAAGTTATTAGCGCACTACTGATAATCTGTCTGTTTGTCTGTTTTTAATTATGCACAAAGCTACACAAGGGCTATCTGTGCTCTGCCCACCACGGGTATCGAAACCCGGTTTCTAGCGTTCTACTGATAATCGATTATTAAAATACAACGATTATCTATAATATTTTTACTTAATAAAGTATATCAATGAAGCAAAATTAAACATATCACAAAGTTTCAGACACAATTTTTGCAAAGTTAATTTTTGGCTAACATCTACATAGAAACATATCACCTTATAAACCATGTCATTCTTGTTTTATTTGCATTGTTCTTCTGCATGGGATTATAACGCTAAAGTTTGACGTTGGAGTCCTTCGATGGCCATAGAAATATAGGCCATTATACAGATTTGTACTTAATAACACAATAAATAAATAAATAAAAATATACCCTGATATCAGTTCAGAACATTATACATTTTTCAACAGATGAAGTGTCACCTACTGGCGAACATAGTAATCACATTTCATTTGAGTGATTGAGAACTGTAATGAAGCTTTGTGTTAGGTTTTAAAATACGTTATAGAAACGTGCCT
>NW_013676845.1:7453-9379 GCF_000517525.1 Limulus polyphemus | reverse complement strand
GGTAATGACAGTTACTCCTTCTATGGACCACAAGGTAATGGCAGTTACTCCTTCTATGGACCACTAGGTGTTGGCAGTGACTTCCTCTATAGACCACTAGGTGTTGGCAGTTACTCCTTCTATGGACCACAAGGTAATGGCAGTGACTTCCTCTGTAGACCACTAGGTGTTGGCAGTTACTCCTTCTATGGACCACTAGGTGTTGGCAGTTACTCCTTCTATGGACCACTAGGTGTTGGCAGTGACTTCCTCTATGGACCACAGAGTGTTAGTAGCAATTTTCTTGAGCTTAAGCATATTTCCAAAACAGAAGATTTTAAAGAAAGAAAATAAACAGAAGCGTCCTAAAAAAACACAATAATTTTACCCTAAAAACATAAAATCGTTTACTTTTAACTTGTAAAAACAACGTATGGCATGTTCGTCTCACCTGTACACAAATTTATCTTCATCATTTTGTTTTAATTACCATTTTGTTTATTTCCTGTTGCTTACCTTTTAATAATTTGTACTTAAGTCTCTATTCTCCTCCGTATTGTTTATTTAACAATATATATTATTACACTACAATGTTTTTTGTACATGGGACACGCATAATCAAAAGATGTTACATAGCCTGTCGATAAAGGTGTATAGCCGAAACGTTAAGACATACAAAATTCTGGACTGAACAGAGACGTATCTACTTTTTCAATGTGTCCAACCAGTCCCAGTCAACAATAAGTTTTTTTTTATTATTTAGAACTGACAAAGCTTTCCAGCCTAGCGACCACAGACAGGTTCCAGTATTTCTAAGGGTTTCACAGAAACAGTGTAGATGTAGGTATATCACAATGATGCTGCAAAACATAACAACAAAACAATAAGTCTGAGTAGTTATAACTTTAACAACCAGTTTCAGATACACCGAACCATCATGTTTAGGTCCAGTTATTGTGTCAGGAAAGATTCACCGACCGTCAAACTAAACGTGACCTTGGCCAAAGTTAATAGCCAGAAGTGGTCGATGGCTGGGGAAAGAACAAACAAACTTCGATATTTAGACTGAAGGGGACAAACCATTAATCTATCAAACTTGCTCGAAACTTCTCTTTTTTTTTTTTGAAGGAACCTTTTCTCATAAGACACACATATTTGTGAATAAGGGATCATCTCTTTATCTTTGCTAGTTTCTCAATGAAGCATGTTTGTTGGAAAATGAATTGTTAACAATAACTGACGAAACTGAATGATATAAGCATTAGAATAAAATAAAAATACTTTAAAAATTATGAAATACATAAAAACATCGATGAATAACTATAATAACTAATTTTTATGATAAGAAGTATGAAAATTAAACCAGAGGGAATCCTCAATAGCCGCGGCATTGAAATTCATTTAGGTGAGATCAGAGTAAATTAATCTATGAGACTATGGGCTTGGTGAAATGCATCAAAATTGTTTGTTTGTAATTAAGCACAAAGCTACACAATGGACTATCTGTGCTCTGCCCACCACGGGTATCGAAACCCGGATTCTAGCGTTGGAAGTCCGCATGTTTATCATGGAGAGGTTTAGCACAATTGGAGCGTAATATCTACAACCATTAACAACACTGTCACATTCATACACAATGTACAGAAGTATTTAATAATATTATCACGACCTCACATAATTTTGGTTGAGCACAAAGCTAAAAAAATGTGCTATCTGTGATTTTTGGTGTTGTAATCCTAAAGACTTAGCGCGTGTGGGGCATCTTACACAAAATCTAGCATTAAATATTAATACTATCACAACTTTCTCAATATCCAACAATACTTAACAATACTACATCGATCTTACGCATGCCCAACAATATTTAACAATATTGTTGCGTCAGCGAGTTACATGACTACAGTGACGCAACGTTTCTAGAACTATCATGTACTTTGGCGAATGCTC
>NW_013676845.1:0-6453 GCF_000517525.1 Limulus polyphemus | reverse complement strand
GTTAAATAATCCTCATCCTAATCTTTATATACATAGTGTTAAATAATCCTCATCCTAATCTTTATATACATAGTGTTAAATAATCTTCATCCTAATCTTTATATATATATAGTGTTAAATAATCTTCATCCTAATCTTTATATACATAGTGTTAAATAATCTTCATCCTAATCTTTATATACATAGTGTTAAATAATCTTCATCCTAATCCTTATATACATAGTGTTAAATAATCCTCATCCATATGTGTTTAGACATAGATTAAAATTGAAGAAATGTTACACTTCGCCTGCTTAACACAGTTCACACCCTAGCAGTTGTTTACAAGAAACTTGCTAATATAAATAGTCTCAACTACTACTATGTCTTTCGTATCCCAACCACTCAGAAGAGTTCTGGTATCAGGTGAAAGGCCTCATCGGAGCTGAAAATAGCAGTTATAGTGTGGTTGATACATTATTATTCTCTCTTTACTTTCATTTGACGAAAATTGCAGGAATTCTTGGATTAGTGAAGATCTTTAGCTGTACTCTATATAGAGTTACTGAGTTTGTTTTCATTAACATCTTAAGATGTATCTTATGAGATGTTACATCAAAACATCAGACTTGTTCTCACTCTTCTTTGTTCATCATAGACAAGAAAAGAAACAAGAAGAGAGATTACAGCAGTTGTTAGAGGAAAAAGGAAAGAAACAAGAAGAGAGATTACAGCAGTTGTTAGAGGAAAAAGGAAAGAAACAAGAAGAAAGATTACACCAGTGGCAAGAAAACCTACAACAATGGCAGCTCGAATAATGCACGTGGGTTATCATAATTTGAATTATAAGTATAATTTGAATGGGAATAACCTTAACAGTATCATGAAAGAAAGGGATCTTGGTGTAATAGTCGATCAGTCTCTAAAACCACTCACTCAATGTGCTATTGTTAGTGTTAAGGCAAATAGTATTTTAGGTTGTATCTACATAAATATTGAATACAAGTCTAAAGAGGTTATAATTTCATTGTATAAGTGTCATTGGTTAAGCCACGTTTGGAGTATTGTGCTCAGTCTTTGAATCATAAGAAGAACATCGAATTGTTGGAAAGGGTTCAGATGAGGGTTACTAGAATGGTGCCTGTGATGTAGGGGTTGTCATATGAGGAGAGGCTAAGATTTTTGATTCTGATTGAGGTGTTTAAAATTGTAAAGGAAATTTATAGTTGGACTATTTGGCAAGGTAGGAGTCACCTACAGCTAAGACAGTTTCATTTTTCTATCAGGGTAGTTGGCCTTTGGATGTTGTGGAGGCATTAAAGATTAAAAAAAATATATATAATAGTTTAGTTTAGAGGATGTGAGAGCCGGTATGAGCCAATAGGTACCTTATTGTCCCTTAACATTATGTTATTATGTTATGTCAAGGTTTAGCTGACCAAGCAAAGCGAGGGTCCAAGGCTCACCTTAGGGCCCTGGAAGTTCTTGGATCCTGGATCAAATTTTATCCATTCTTATATTTTTCCTGAGAGTAAGTTTCCTAATTTTGATCCATTTTTACAAATTGAAAATTGTAAAATAAGTGTAATAAATTAATCAGGGTTAAAACACATCATTGAAATAGAAACAAAATTAATTTTTTTCTAGCAACCTGTCAAGGTTAATTTCATTTGCATATTAGGCCTCAGAATGAGTATTTGCGATAAACGTTCCTATATAAAGTAAATTTGTTCCCATTTCAAAGTTGTGTTTTTTATTAAACGTTGTACATCCACATTATCAGTATATCGTAAGAAACCTATCATAAGTATCACTCATGGAAGCTACGGTATTGCATTTTTCATCTCAACGCTCCGCTCCTTCCGTCCGTTGATTGTGTTGAACCAACATGAGAAGCCGATCATCACAAAACCTGACATCAGGAACAATGCACGCCAACGTTGAATATCAGTAGTGAATTTTGAAAAGCGCCAATTGCTTTTTAGAGCAAAACGTTATGCTCCTGAGGCTTATAAACTGAGATTTGATACACTTATATCTGTCAGACTTCAGTGAGGAGCATGCGCAGTATAAAATAAACGAGCACGTGCTTTAGAAGGTTTGTTTGTAACTGAAGCACAAAGCTACACAGTGGGCTATCTGTGCTCTGCCCACCACGGGTATCGAAACCCGGATTCTAGCGTTGTAAGTCCCCAGACATACCGCTGTGGGGGGACACTTTAGAAAGTTACATATTTAAGGCGTCTAGCTGTGGACATTTTAAAGCAAATTTAACTTTTAATTTAAATTTAATTTAAATTAAAATTTTAATTTTTAAATTTAATTTCTAAAATTTAATTTGGAGAAAATCAAATAACGGTGAAAGAAAACTATAAACTCACGATAATATAGTTTGTTTAGTTTCTTTTTTGTAATAATATAAGATTAACCAATCACAACTTTATGTTAGTTCTATCGGTACAAATAATTATTGTATTATGTTTTCATAAGTTATACTAGTCTGTCTATTATGAACGTGAAAGAAGACAGGGATAATTGACAAAAGTTATATAATTCTGTGAGTTGTAAGTTAACCAATTGGAATTAAGGTATTATTATTATATATAGAGATATTTAGTGAGATACAAGTGTCTACCTTGGTCTTCATCAACACCAGCTTTTCGTCACTGGTAAACATCCTGTAATCTTAGGTCACCTACCCGAGACTCTGAATGTTTACGGACTAAAGTAACACGTTTTTGGCCGGTAGGAGTCCATCCAGTGAAACGTGTTTGTTATGTGATGTAACACCGTTGAAGGAAAAAGTATCCGGAGGTCATTGGAAGCTAGGTAATGAGAAAAATAAGACAATCGCAAACACATCTTGTAGTTTCTAAAGCTTTCGTGGCTTTTTTGTATCTTTCAATGGAACGTGTGATTCTGGAATGATTGATGTCCTTTGAAGTGTGGCGACCAATGGCAGCTCGAACAACAAAACAAGAAAACCTGCAACCCACTGCTGTAATCTCTATTCTTGTTTCTTTTGCTGACCTTCTATTGCTGCCATCAAATCTGCTAAACTGTAGTTTGATTTGCCGCTTCTCGTTTCCATCTTCTCTTTTTCTTCTTTTTTTTATCCCACTTTCTGACACCAATTTGTTACGTCTCCGTTTGTTAATTAATTTTCCGTAACTTCATTCCGACGAAACTTTAGCGACACAAGTCCTTACTTAATAAAACTGTTTTTTTCTTTCCGAATATAACTTTACGATACACTTAATTTCAACAATCGCGCTAAAACAAACGCTATAATAACGAACATGCTCAATAATACTCTCTGACTGCAGATCAATTACTCTCTGTCTACACACACACATTATCCTGTCACGTTGTCATCCTCTTTTATATACCAGACTACCCTATATCTAGTAAATGCTAGAGCATTCGCCAAGGTACAGGATAGTTCTAGAAAGCAGAGGGCGTGAGAATAGTCACGTGATCTCGCTGACGCAACAATAGGTTTAAAATTTATGATAAACAACATATATTAACTGCAGAGATTTTTTTTCTGTTCATTTCCCATTTCGGATTCAAAGTCATAGGTGTTTAAAAATAACATTTCAAATATTGTTTGTTTGTTGTCACCCACAAAGCTACACAGTGAGCTATCTACAGTACCCACCATGGGTAGTAAAACCCGAATTTTAGTGTTAAAAGCCCGCTGAATTACCACTAAGCCACTGACGGGGAGAATTCCAGTTCTATCTTTTATCTCCCACAAGTCACTGCCCAAGAGGACTTTCATTCACGCCTCTGATTTCGAATCACAAATGGATAAATTGGGAGTAATGTGGGGAAATAAATAAAAACACATCTGCAGTTGACTTTATTTAACGTTTTAGGCCTATTGGTTTCGCCAGCTTTAGAGTATTTGTAAAGAGTATATCTAATATTGCACAATATTAACTAACCTCTTGCAATTTTCAAGGGTTCAGTCTTGTTTTGTAAATTAAACATGAACCCAAAGATCTTCTTCTTATCAGCACGTAATTTATAGTACCTAATACTTACATTTTGATGGTGTCTTAGTTAGAATACCTTGTTCCTATACAACTTTAGAGGTCAATACTATGTATACAAAATCCATGGTACAGAGCCACAAACATGATCAGTAAAAAAAGCTTCCTGTAGTATTGCATATCACTTGGGTCACGTTGGGCCTACGCAGTGAATTTCTTATATCGAAAAGTCACGCGGCTGATCTGACTTGCAGATCATGCAACTCGAAGGCTATTAGTTCAAACCTTATTATTTTTACAACTCCCCACATATGAAAAAAAATGATGACTTCCAAAACCGTGTATGAAAAACTTGTAAATTAAAGCTTTTCCTTTCCGCAAGTATGATATAAAATTCGAACAGCGAAAAATATTCCATTTTTTAAACTATAAGCAAAAGAGTAGCTTAGTTTATCCAGTTATTTCATTTCAACGAAGTCACGTGCTTTGCTTTCAATGTGACGCACGCTTAATTTTAACCTAGTCACATATTTTTGTTGTTATTCACCTATATGGTTCCAGTATTTTCCGCAGTAACGCGCTCCGCACTTTGGTGACTTCAGTACGGTATAAAAATGACGGCCAAGTCCCATTATTTGTTCAGATAAGCGTAGCCCAAGACGGTGAGTGCTGTCCATTAGCTACCTCACATTTAGTATATTAGTAAGACGGTGAGTGCTGTCCATTAGCTACCTCACATTTAGTATATTAGTAAGACGGTCAGTGCTGTCCATTAGCTACCTCACATTTAGTAAGACGGTGAATGTTGTCCATTGGCTACCTCACATTTAGCATATTAGTAAGACGGTGAGTGTTGTCCATTGGCTACCTCACATTTAGTATATTAGTAAGACGGTGAGTGTTGTCCATTAGCTACCTCACATTTAGTATATTAGTAAGACGGTGAATGTTGTCCATTAGCTACCTCACATTTAGTATATTAGTAAGGATGGTGAATGTTGTCCATTGGCTACGTCACATTTAGTATATTAGTTTAAAATTAGAGACGACTATTCACAGATAACCCTTGTGTTGCTTTGCGTGAAGTTCTTAAATAAACAAACAAAATACAGTCACAAGTTTACGTTCAACCTAATCACGTGTTTGATTCTGACTTTAACTAAGTCACATATTGTGAAAATAAATGTGACAATCCAAATATCATACATATAACAACTCGTGTGTATGTTTCATTGGAACATAGTCCCATGTTTCATTTTCATTTATTCACATGTTTGATTTCAACTTAGTAAAATGCTCCATAGTGACATAGTCACGTTTCATTTTGGCCTTGTTGAATGCTTCATTTTATCCTATTTACTGGTTTAAATAAATATTGTATAAACGTTGTAACTCACACTCTGTGTAACGTATATATATTTAATTACATGCAGCAAATGGATCGTCACGTTTTTTTTTTTAATACAAAAGTTTTGGTATTCCAGAAATACCGTAGCTAGTATACAGAACAACACTATTAAACCTTAATGCTCATATGGCGAACTGACGATTAAATAGTGTGTGAAAATGAAGATATTTTAACCACCGAACATTTTTATGTAGACACGATTTTCCTTGTACAGCACTTGTATCATGCAAGTACAAGTTTGAAGGGATGAACCACCTGGGGCAAAGCAGTCGCGCGTGGGCGAGGAGGTGGCAATTCTTTGCTCAGACAGACAGACAGACATTCCATTGGCTGCTGACGGACAAAATTCCATGAATTTATTTTTCTTTGCTTATTGACATTCTTTCAAAGCACGTGCATGATGCAACGTTTGAAATAGCTCAAAATAAATCAAAAACGTTTCTGGTTATCTTGTATATGCGTGATATGAAAGTAAATTTTAAATTGATTGAATTTTTCAAGGCAATATTTGAATTTTATATTTCTTAATAAAAACTGACAAATCAAATATAACATCTGAAACTATGAGAGGCTACACTAAAAACCGTTATTTTTAACAAAAGTTGGTTTTAATAAAAACGATTAATATCTTAGAGTTTGTATTTCCAAAACATGCTTAACTTGACATTCCAATAACCACTTGTTATTATCCTACAAAAAAAATTATTATTCTAAAATGTGCAGAAAATTAACTTCAGTGACTCGAAACGGTAATTTTGTTCTAGCTAAAACTGTAAGAGCGAAACGGGGATATTTAATTAACTTACAGTCATGTAGTACTTTCCTAAAGGGCTATTCTTCACCATCGTTTAAAGCTTGATAGTGTTGAAGAATTATGTTATAACCACGTGGTTTGTTGAGATTCTCATTGTATTACAAATGTACCTTATCACATGTGAAACATTTCTCCCCTATATTTGTGTAGAGGAAGCAAGCGGTAGTGACATAATTATTATGGAAACAACGAAATTTACATTTAGACATACTAAATTTGCCAAAATAATATATATATATATATATATATATAGT
>NW_013676844.1:0-13948 GCF_000517525.1 Limulus polyphemus | reverse complement strand
ACTCACAACGCTAGAAACCGGGCAGAGCACAAATAGCCCATTGTGTAGCTTTGTGCTTAATTACAAATAAACAAACATTTTAAAACGACAAAAAAAAAGATTAAAAGGACATTAAATTAAATAAATCAAAATAATTAGATACACGTTCGATGTCCAAACGGCGATATATAAAATTGACAACGTTTGAACACCAGGGGGCGCTAAAACAATAGGCGACAAAAGTGCATTGGAATAAATATAATAAATCAGACACATTCTCCATTAAACAAAAAACTTAAACTAAATTATTTACATATTAAGTTGATCAGATCAGATTGTTTCTTGTTAAGCACAAGGCTACACAATGGGATATCTGTGCTATGCCTAACGTGGATATCTAAACCTGATTCTTACCGTTATAAGCCCACAGACTCACCGCTGAATCACTGGGAGTCAATTGATCTATATACACTAAAACCCTCTCCACACATTAACAACCTTATATGAATACGTAAATGTTTTATATTACGTATAATATTGAACAAGTTTTTGAAACAGTACGCGATTCTCTGTACGATAAAAAATATCTGAACGCCTTTTCTCTAAGTTAGCGAAACGTGATCTTAATTAACTTTCTTTGTCATAAGACGTTATAATTAGGCCTAGTATATATATATATATATATTACATTCTTTATTCAGACGCTTAGGGTTTTTTCAAGACGTAAAAGGACTGTATAATAGTATTTCAACCCCACTATGTCCGCTATATACAAGTCACAAAAGAGATGGATACATATTAACTTTACAATATATATATATATATAGTTTTTTAAGGCTATAGAAATCAAGTTTAATCAACAATAATTCGTTCTTGATGAATTTTCACGACATTTTCAGATGACGGGTTTTATTGTATCCTGCATATTAATCACTTTCAGAAAATATAACGCCACTATTAGATAAGAGATATGAAAGGATCTTTTCAAATAGTTGGATAGAATTTGCTGAAAAAAAAACTTTCATGAACAGAACAGTTCACAGACGCTCAAAAGCAAAAATGAAGGAATATTTAGTGACGAAATCGGCTGTAAAATTAAACTCCAAAACCTTCTACAAAGGCTGAGCGGTAAGTCTGAGGTCTCACACCGGCTTTGATTCATGTGATGAGCATAGCTCATGTAGCCCATTGTGTAGCTTTGTGCTAAACAACAAACAAAGAAAATGAACGAGTGGTCTACATTTGACCTTTGAACTCCCAACGAGTGTCTTGTATCGTGAGAAAAGTAAACTAGGGTTAAGTTAAAAGCAAGTCAAATTTTTAGAAGAGGGGGGTCGATCAGTCCATTTTAAGCGGTTAATGCTTCGATTGTTTGTTTGTTGGACTTCGCGCAAAGCTACAAGAGGGCTATCTGCACTAGCCGTCCCTAATTTAGCTGCGATAGACTAGAGGGAAGGCAGATAATCAATAACACCCATCCCCAACTCTTGGACTACTCTTGTCAACAGACAGAAAAGTGAGATTTGACTGTCACTATTATAACGCACCTAACTCTCCAAAGTGCGGTAATGAGGCGCGAACAATGGGACCTCATCTCCGGCACGCTACCCATTCGGCCACGATCGGTCCTCAGTGTTTCGTTTGAAAGATATTTCTTTATTTTAATCAGGCTATAACCCCATCTCTATAAATGTTTGCATTACAATTTTAGGGTCCAAATTTAGCAAAAGAAAAAAAACAGTAAGATGAAATCTTAGCCGCAATGGATGTTAAACTTCAACATAATTACGAATCACTAGCAGGTGTTAGGTTTCCCCTTAATAGTTTTAATTGAACTTATCTGAAACCAGTAAAATGTAACCAATGACTCAGCATTTCAAACTTCGGGAAAATCTGAGCATTGATTCATTACTTCGAACTCCAGGAAAGTGTGAACGATAACTCAAAATCAACGGTAACTAAACTCTAACAAACTAAATAGACCTACAGTTCTACGAGAAGAAAAATCATCCACTTTTTCTTTCTGAACAATTTCCTTTGCAAAACACCTACAAGACACCTGCAAGACACCTGCAAAACACCTGATATTTTTTTGTGATTAAGATACTATTTTTGCTACGTGTGATTGTCGTTTTACAAAAAAAAAGGCTATCTGTGCTATGTCTACCGCGGGGATCGAACTCCGGATTCAATCTCTGAACCACCAGATAAACCATTAAAAAGTAGCAACAAGACTATATTCAAATAAATGAAGAAAATTAAACTGGTGAAATAATAATCAAATAAGTTACCGAAGACTTTCCTCAAGACTAACCCTACAAACGGTAACTAACCTTTAATTTGAAAAAATAAATTACCAAAGACTTTCCTTAAGACTAACACTACAAATGGTGACTAACCCTTAATTTGAAAAAATAAGTTACCAAAGACTTTCCTCAAGACTAACCCTACAGATGGTGACTAACCCTTAATTTGAAAATATCCTTAATTTAATTTGAAGTTATTTAGACTTGTTTGTTTTAGAATTTTTTTGAGCAAAACTTTCTGTGCATTTCCGTCAATAATTTTGAACTGATAGACAAGAGGGAAGAAAGCTTGCCAATAGCACCCACCGCCAAATCTTGGGCTGCTCTTGCCTATCAAAATACTGGCATTGAACCGTTACTCTTATAGAGCAACTGGCAGCAAACCACGAATCTTCGAATTCACAGTCCGAGCATGGTAACCATTAGGCAACGACTGACACAGTAATGAAAATGAAATTTAAGCAGTGACCATGTAATTATTTCTCAAATATCGTAGTCCCCCCTACCCCACCTTTCATTATATACACAGCTGGAATTTTCCATACCTGCACACTCATGTGTATGACATATTGACATTTCAACTTTTTCCTCAAACTTTTGTCTACCCGTGGCTCAGCGGCAAGTTTCGAGGGTTCTAACATCGAAATTCTGGGTTCGATCATCGTAACTGACGCAGCGCAAATAGTTCATTGTGTAGCTTTGCGCTAATAAAGTTCAACCTAATAATTACCACTTTTAGCTCGTAACCTAGTTACAAAGGATAATAAAAGCTTCAAAACACGGTACTTCAGAAGACGGACCGGCATGGCCAGGTGGTCAGAGACCTCTATAGGGTTGAGATATAGTCGTACCTAATTTTGGACTACTGACCTGAGGGAATGCAGCCAGCCAACGCCATCCGCCACTAAAAGGGTGGCCCGGCATGGCCAGGTGGTTTGGGCGCTCGACTCGCAATCTGCGGGTCGCGGGTTCGAATCCCCCGTCACGCCAAACATGCCCGCCCTTTCAGCCGTAGGGGCGTTATAATGTGAGGGTCAATTCCATTATTCGCTGGTAAGAGAGTAGCCCAAAAGTTGGCGGTGGGTGGTGATGACTAGCTGCCTTCCCTCTAGTCTTACACTACTAAATTAGGGACGGCTAGCGCAGATAGCCCTCGTGTAGCTTTTTATGCTCAACTTTGAGTGAGGATTATTTGATATTAACTATTTGATCGCATTAGATCGAGATGTGAAATGTAAAGCTGCAGCTGGAGATTGTCATGGAGATTTGTGTGAGAATATAGTAAGCGTTTATAGTTTCTGTGTGTTTGTTTGTAATTAAGCATAAAGCTACACAACGGGATATCTGTGCTCTGCCCACCACGGGTATCGAAACCCGGATTCTAGCGTTGTATGTCCGCAGACATACCGCTGTGCCACTGGGGGGGGGGCAGTTTCTGTGTGACTAAATTTTCTATATATAATGCATAGCAATGGGCAAATATATGCCCAACCCTATATATATGCCCTAAATATATGCCTAACCCACACTAAGCGCGAAACATATTTTCCCTCCAGAAAAGCAGTCCTTTTCAAATAAAACATATACGTCTAAAACATAGCTTTATATAAGCCTTCATGTCTTTTAAAGTAATTATTCTACGAATGAGTGTATTAAAATCTAATATTACTTGTATCGATGTTTTTTTTTACTCCTTCACTTAACACACACGTGTAATATAGAGGTTGGCTCCATAAAGATACCGATTGTGTTGTGTGTATAATGCACTGAATGTGTACTTGTTACAGTCATCTAATGTTCATCTGTTATTGGCTGGTAATTTCTGTTTCACCCTATACTTAATTAGTTTTTAAAGTAACACCAGATATTCGTAAGAAAGCTAACTTTAAGAGGTAATGATAACATCGTGTACACTAGAATTATGATGTTTTTTTAGCTTATGTAAAATATAGAAGACACAAATCGACTTTTCAATACCATTAAGACCTTCGCAGTACCTTATTTAGTATTGTACATGAGATTTGGGTGCAATATACCAAGGTGTTTTTGTTGTCGGCTGGCAAGAGAATAATAATAAGAAGAATTATAAACAGGACGTTTTTAGCGGATTTTCTTTTCCTTGTGTGTTTTTTTGTGCATTTTATATGTGTACAGCCTTAGTAGTTAATAATACATGTTATAAAGTGTTGTGAAACTGAATCTTTACTGTTTAAGGTGCTTTTTGCCCGAACGTTCTGTTAGGGTTTTGTTCGATTCCTTGCGATCCCTATTATGAACCACCATCATTTTTCATAATATGGTGTTATTAATCGTAAGTTTGTAAATAACTTAAATAAAATTGATAAAAGTTATCAACTTCATCTAGATAACACCATAACAGTTATTGTTGTAAAATAATTTGATGATATAAAAAATATCTCAACCAATTGTTGTATACCAGTCGGTCTGAAGAGCTATGGCATTTCTCAAATGGCCTCGTCGGCACTGGATATAGCACACAGTGTGATTGACATACTGTTATAGATTCGTCTTTACCTTTAATCATAAGTTCTTAGAATTATTGGGCTATTATGTAGAAATATGTTTTCAGATCGTACAGAGTATTGAGGACTCAAGCTGGAACGAGATGGTTTTTCATTTCCATCTTCACTTGGATGGAGATAATTCATTGAAGCTAATCCAATCTCTAAGTCAGAAAAGTGAATGGACTCTTTAATGGCAGTGTACGGTACATTAATACTGAAGGTAATATTTTTAATGGAACTAGCTTATTCACTAGTATCTTTCTCAACGCTTTACGGTCAGAGCTTGTTTAGACATTGATCTTGTATTAATATATGTTTCCTCTTGGCATGAGACAAGGAGACTGGAAACATTTTGATGTTCCGTGATATTAACGCATGAACTGAAAGAAAAGGCTTAACGTGAACTCAACTTTCCAGCTGTGACGTCATTGCTACATATTGTCAACAGTGTTATTACTTGCGTCGTTATTAATAATTTCTGACTAAAACAAGCTAGCTACATAGATTAGAATTAAAAAATGAATGAATAAATAATGAATATAACACAAACGTGTAATGTCAAACGAAATTCATAAGAAAACTAAAATTATAATAATGTGCTTTCCTCGCTGTTATCGATTTTTTCGGCCATAATCCCAATAATATATTCTTACTAAATTATTATTTTTTTAGGTTAATCCCAAATCCATGCACTAATAACAATGGACAGTAGTCTTCAAAAGTGTATATTAAATACCTTAACCGATAAAACTAATGAAACTAACGAGACTTATCTCTTCTGACAAGATACATACAAACTAATTGCTGGTCTTGTGTTCTGTAACTGATCCCCTACTCCTGTGAGGGCACAAAATGTTCCAGAATTGACATCATATTTGAATTTATCTTTATGCTACCGTAAATACGTATGTTTTTAATAAGTCTGATTTTTGCATATAACGTAATCATACGTATTAATAACACTGGAGAAGTTAAGCCTAATGTTTCTAAAAGTCTTATGTTCCGCGACTTTAGATGCGATCAATATTATATCTGTGACCTAACAACAAATGATTCGACCAGAAACACACGTAGTCCTATGATTTCGTTGTTTAAACAATGCCGTTGTATTTGTTCCACAAACAATGGATTAAATAACACTGGAGAAGCTAAGCCTAATTTTTAAAGTCTTGTGTTCCACAAGCAATGAATTAAATAACACTGGAAAAGCTAAGCCTAATTTTTAAAGTCTTGTGTTCCACAAACAATGGATTAAATAACACTGGAGAAGCTAAGCCTAATTTTTAAAGTCTTGTGTTCCACAAACAATAGATTAAATAACACTGGAGAAGCTAAGCCTAATTTTTAAAGTCTTGTGTTCCACAAACAATGGATTAAATAACACTGGAGAAGCTAAGCCTAATTTTTAAAGTCTTGTGTTCCAATGGATTATACTTGAAAAACTGGACTTAAACTATCAAATTTAAAGAGATTTTGGTGTTCAGCATTTCTCTGTTTAGGATATTATAGCGCAAACTGATAGAAAATAAGAAAAGTAGCTTCTTTGTTTAAAATAATAGGATTGGACTGTCACTCTTACAACACGTTAACTTAAATGAATAAACAGAAAGAAGAAAATGAAACGCTAGTATTATGATGTTTTCCATTAATTGAGCATAAAGATAACATGACAAATTAAAGAAATGGGTTTGGCTAATAAAATACCCATAAAACTGTTAGGTACCATAATATATAATTGATATCAAAATTTAAAAATCAATCACATATGCAAATGTTTGGATTTAGCCTTTCATCAAGGGTTTCAGAATTTTCAAGAAACAGTTACTAGTTTAATATACATTCTGTCGTTAGGGGTTACAGATTATTAGAAAAACAACACATTAATCTAATATATATCCTGTCGCTAGGGGTTACAGATTATCAGAAAACAACACATTAATCTAATATATATCCTGTAGTTAGGGATTACAGATTATCAGAAAAAAACACATTAATCTAATATATATCCTGTCGCTAGGGGTTTATAGATTATCAGAAAACAACACATTAATCTAATATATATCCTGTCGCTAGGGGTTTATAGATTATCAGAAAACAACACATTAATCTAATATATATCCTGTCGCTAGGGATTACAGATTATCAGAAAAAAACACATTAATCTAATATATATCCTGTCGCTAGGGGTTTATAGATTACACAGGCCTGCGATGGTTTTATTGTCATGACATTTTTACACGTTCTACAGTAATTCCTGTACACTGAATCCGAAAATGATATCCATTTTTCTCCATCACGTACAGATGTTTCACAAAACATCATAACACAATACATATAAGAAAGACTAAAAGACGTAGATTTCAAAAAAAAAAAAAAAAAAAAAGGAAAAATAAGGGCCCATTTTAGTTTGACATCAATGTTCTTCCCTTTTCTTCAGTTTGTTTGTATTTTGTTAACAAACATAATAATAAAAAATGCTCATTATGGTAAACGAAATAATAATTTGATCTAAGTAAGAGTTTTCTTTACCTCCCGATTTGTATAAAAATCCTTACGTGATAGAAAAAAAAATGAATATTATTTTCGAAATCTGCGTAGCTGAATTATGGTTTGTTTGTTTGTAATTAAGCACAAAGCTACACATTGGGCTATCTGTCCTCTGCCCATCACGGGTATAGAAACCCGGTTTCTAGCGTTGCAAGTCCGCAGACATGTCGCTGTGCCACTGGGGGGCGCTGAATTATGGAAAATCCGTTATTAAACCAAAACAAGTTTTATGAGGTTCAGATTCGCAGGCTTGTGTAATATTAACATTAACACTAATTCGCAGGCCTGTGTTATCATAGATTAAAAAGACTATCGTCTAATAGTAGAACATGCCTGGGTCTAATTTTAGTACCAATATTATTGTTCGATCTGCGGTTTTCAACATTTTCACGGTATTTCCTTTACCACCTCCAATTTCGCGTGCGTTGCTGTGTTAGAAGATATTAACAGCAATAAATCTATGTAAATCTATAAATAAATCTATGTAAATCTATAAATAAATCTATAAAATCTACCTTTTCTACCAGAAGCTTCCAATTCCGTGTTTGAAACTGGTTGAAAAGCTCCTGTTGCCGTGGTGTACCGCTACACACTTAGTTGTTACAATAGCTCGAGGCCAGGATCCACAAAGCTACCATTCTATCCAGGGGTGACAATCTGTCAGGAGAAAAACCGTAAGTATAAATAACATATCAAAGACAAGGGCGCCATTAAAGAAAGTTCATGTTCGAAACGTTTGATCCTACACAATTTAGCACAAAGCCATACACTATCCTATTTAGGTATAAAACAAAGCCATATACAATCCTATTTAGATATAAAACAAAGCCATACACTATCCTATTTAGGTATAAAACAAAGCCATACACTATCCTATTTAGGTATAAAACAAAGCCATACACTATCCTATTTAGGTATAAAACAAAGCTATATACTAGCCTATTTAGGTATAAAACAAAGCTATTTTCTTAAGTCAAGTGCTAGCACCGGTATTATGCCTATTTTCTTAAGTCAAGTGCTAGCTAGCACCGGTAGAGTGTACATTTACCTACAACTTAACCTTCTATATGTTCGTATCGAGTGTTATGCAAAACCAGAGGAAATAAAAATACAGACACTCCATTTAAATAACAAGAGGGAATCCTCAATAGCCGCGGAACTTGAAATTATTTTAGGCAGTAATAGAGTAAGTTAATGTATGAGACCTATTTTTCACTTTTTATTAGCTATATATTTGTGTGCCAGCAATACCAAGGGTGAAGTGCTCGCATATCAGTATTACTAGTCAGGATATCTACCAGCCTGCCCTCAAACTGAAATTCTTTTGTGCAGGATTTGAGTAAATTAAACTACGAGACCTTTGCAGTAGCCGAATAAATAATCTGAATACCTAAATAGGCTAGTATATAGCTTTGTTTTATACCTAAATAGGCTAGTATATAGCCTATTTATTTAAGTCACGTATAAGCACCAGAATTATGCCTATTTCTTTAAGTCACGCGCTAGAATCAGAATTATGCCTATTTATTTAAGTCACGTATAAGCACCAGAATTATGCCTATTTATTTAAGTCAAGTGCTAGCACCGGTATTATGTTTATTTTCCTAATTCATGTGCTAGCACTGGTATTATTTCTATTTTATTAAGTCAAGTGCTAGCACCGGTATTATGCAAATAGGCATAATTCTGGTGCTTATACGTGACTTAAATAAATAGGCATAATTCTGGTGTTAACACATGATTTAAAGAAATATCCATAATTCTGATTCTAGCGCGTGACTTAAATAAATATCCATAATTCTGGTGCTTATACGTGACTTAAATAAATAGGCATAATTCTGATTCTAGCACGTGACTTAATGAGATTCAACAAGTAACAACTAACTATGGTGAGATACGGGTACAAAATATGCCAGAAGAACTTAGAAAAAGAAACGAGTGAGTATACAGTACTTCGATTAATTCTGCTTGTCAAAACCAAGGGGGAATATCCCCCCCAATAAAATTACTAATTTTGACAAATTCTCAACTTAAAAACCTAGCCCCCCCCCCCCACAATCATTATTTCTAAAATCATGTACCCTAGCAATATAAAACTACTTTTCTGACCCTGTGGTTATCACTCAAATATTTCGATTCAATCAATAATACCTGTAATTTGTATTAATTTTTCTAAAATTACTTACAGATGCTTACCTGAAGCGTTTTCAATCTCCGAAACAACACATGGCCTTGGCATTATTTTATAATGTCAAACCTTCAGCGACCTCTACACCACATCGGTTGTTCGGCGGTGTGTGGGCTGTACCAGAAGGCTCGTGCCAACACGTGGAGAATGCTATCAGGCGCTTATAGATATACAAACCTAGAAGCGCCCTCTGTGGTCTACTTGAGAAATCACAATAAAGAAATGTTAGTCTGCGTATGGAGTTACTAGAAGACTCGTGCCAACAAGTAGCGAATAATATCCAAGTATTTCAAGATATATAACAACGGAGGCGTCCTCTATCGTCTATTTGAGAAATCACGGGAATAATATAAGCTAATCAATAGAAAATTCTTATCATCCGAGTCCATAAGTATGACGTTAGTTAAATAGTTTTGAGTTTTGAGCTCATACTTCAGTTTACCATTACAGTTTATGTAGATGTCGCTGTTTCCCGACTCTATGAGGGTGGATATGATATTTATCTGTAAAGAACACCATGCAAAGCTGGAGAATATACCACACTCGTCACCTATGATATCTAATGATATACATATGTAAGAACTGGTTGAAATATATTCCTTAGATAAGTTATAATTCAAATTATGTCCGAGTTTATATTATACGCGCCTTTTCTTATACGTACAACTTACAAACTGTTTTTTTTTTAAATCGCCACCGTAACACTTTCAAGATTTGGTATTTTCAGCACATTGTACAACATGTTTACTGAACGATCACGTCCTTCAGACTCCAAGGCTCAGGCTAGTCTTTCCTAGTTTTAAACTGCTCACCACAAGTGGCCAACCGGTCAGCAGTGGCCGCTGTCAACAAGGCTACTTCTAACCAAGTAGTAGGCTTGACAGTTACGACTATAACGCGCCCCCACAACTGAAAGTGTAGAGGGTGTTCAATGAGATATCGCTGCTCGAACCTTGGACTTTCCAATTCGCAGACCGGCATGCTAACGGCTGTTTAGGAATTTTATAGTTATCATGACGGAGCATATTCTTCCTGGTAGGTCCGTGGTAAGTTCCCGGACTCGATTCCCCGCGCAGAAACGTCTCTCGAAATTATTGGCAACTTAGGGAAATTTGGGGAAATGTGGTCCAGCTAAAAAAAGATTTAGAGTCTGCGAGCGAAAGTTTTTAAAATATTGTTAAATCTTTTGAAATCTGAAGAGTCGATGATTGGCGGTGTGTGTGGAGTGGGAATGAGTTTACTGTTGCTGTCTTCCCCTCATTATTAATGCGCAACATGCAAGTATAGTGCGAGTCTGTTTTGTGACAATACTCTTACGATTGGCTGTACACATTTTACAGTTACTAAAACTTTGCAAATTATAAATATTTTTACGCTTGTGGATAGTCCTGTAAGAAACTAAACAGGTGACTCTCACAAACATTAAAGCCCGGATGTGATCTGTGGGTCTCAGGTTCCAATCTCATCACCAAATATGCTCGATCTTTCAGCCGTGGAAGTGCTATAATGTGACGGTCAATCCCACTATTTGTTGACGGTGGGTGGTGTTGAATAGCTGCCTTCCCTCTAGTCTATCACTTCCAAATTAGGGAGGCCCGGCATGGCCAGGTGGTTAGGGAGCTCGACTCGCAATCTGCGGGTCGCGGGTTCGAATCCCTGTCTCACCAAACATGCTCGTCCTTTCAGCCGTGGGGGCGTTTTGAATTTCGCGCAAAGCTACACGAGGGCTATCTGCGCTAGCCGTCCCTAGTTTGGATTTGTTTGTTTGTTTTGAATTTCGCGCAAAGCTGCACGAGGGCTATCTGCGCTAGCTGTTCCTAATTTAGCAGTGATACACTAGAGGCAAGACAACTAGTCATCACCACCCACCGCCAACTCTTGAGCTACTCTTTTACCAACGACCGTAACATTATAATGCCCCCACGGCTGAAAGGGCGAGCATGTTTAGTGGGGCGGGATTCGAACCTGCGACCCTCAGATTGCGAGTCAAACGCCCTAACCACTTGGCCGTTGACAAATGAAGACCTTCTAAGATTAACTACTTCAGTTAATATGTGGTAATATTTCAGCAGACATACTTAAGACTGTTGTTTCTTAGTGCAAATCTACATAATGGACAATCCACACCCTGTCCTTCATGGGGAATCGAACCCCGGATTTTTACGTTGTAAGTCCGCATCGTGCAAGAAATATGCCAGTAACAATAACTGAGAAAGTAGCTTTAAATCGAGTTGAGATTTTTTTTAGTGGTTCGTCGTTGTCAGAGTCATTGGCTCTTCGTTAAAAGAAAGTCAGGCTACACTAATTTATACGAGTGATTCCCGAGTAGAGTAGACAGTAACATTGATCCACGCCATTGTAACTTTGTTATATCGAGCTACATTGCCAACGTGCTCATAAATTATTTCTTTAGAATCTGACATTCTTGAATATTAACAATAAATTAGTCTACAGTTTGGTTTGAGAAAATTACCTTTGAGATTTTCATTCTTAGAAAAGAATTCAGTTCGTTCTGTAGTACGTTTCTCAAAACCTAATGTTATATTATACATTAAATACATAGGCTGCAACGTGTTCGAGAGTAGCTCACGTAAGTGGCAGCAAAGTCATAACGTAGCAGTGATTCACTGCTTACGTGAAAATTCGTATTGTTTTTGTGAAGGCGTTGTTTATTTCGGAAAGCGGAGAGGGACAGTAAGATGGGATAATATTGTTATAATTTTACGTCAGGTCAAATATATGTTCATAAGAGTAACTGTCTGAAGTGAGTTCTTGAGCGATTTTTGAACGTTCAACAGATTGTGATGCTATTATTGTCTAAAAGTTTTTAGTTCTGGTTCGAATCATTCACTAACACTCGGTTCTGGCTTTAATAATTCGCTAAATAATTGGTTGTTGTTTGAATAATTCGCTAAGTAATTGGTTGTTGCTTTAATAATTCGCTAAATAATTGGTTGTTGCTTTAATAATTCGCTAAATAATTGGTTGTTGCTTTAATAATTCGCTAAATAATTGGTTGTTGCTTTAATAATTCGCTAAGTAATTGGTTGTTGCTTTAATAATTCGCTAAATAATTGGTCATTGCTTTAATTATACGCTAAATAATTGGTTGTTGCTTTGATAATTCGATTAGTCATTGGTTGTGGCTTTGAAAAATCATAAATACCTGGTTTTGTGTTTAATAATTCACCAAGTATTTAGTTGTGGTTTATTAAGTGTGTGACTTGGTTTTTAACGAGTCTGTAAATACAGTGTTCAATAATTCAAGAAAAAATAAATTGTTAATCCTGATGTATTCCACAATAAGATTTTAACAACGTTACAAGGCCCGGCATGGCCAGGTGGTTAGGGCGCTCGACTCGCAATCCGAGGGTCGCGGGTTCGAATCCCCGTCACACCAAACATGCTCACCCTTTCAGCCGTGGGGGAGTTATAATGTGACGGTCAATCCCACTATTCGTTGGTAAAAGAGTAGCTCAAGAGTTAGCGGAGTGTGGTGTTGACTGATTTCCCTCTAGTATATCCTCGTATAGCTTTGTGAGAAATTTTCAACAAACCAAACCATGTACGTCCAATATGGAAGGTATTACTAGCAAACTACAAGATAAGATCACGTGATGTCATGACGTCATTCTGGAAAAGTCTATTGCAAGTTATATAAAGTGATTGTTTTGTTCTAGAATTCGTTCATTTTTGCATATACTATGCCAAATATCTAATATAACGAAAATGGAACAATATCACTCTGGCGTGATTACAACAATTAACTTGGCCAGCCAAAGTCAAATATTAAGAATATCGCTCTGTTTCGTTACAGCACCGATTTCAAACCGCCATGTTTAGGCCTAGCCTTCATATCTATAGGATGGGTTAAATTTTATAGTGAAAGCGGAATAAAAAGCTAGGGCAGATAGTTGAGTAAAATATCTAATATCAGTAAGTCCTAAATTAACAACTGTTAGCATCTGCTTCCTGGAAAAACAAAAACACCAGCGCCCCCTTGTGACGTAATAAAAATCATATAAAAAGCTAGGGCAGATAGTTGAGCAAAATATCTAATATCAGTAAGTCTAAATTAACAATTGTTAGCATCTGCTTGCTGAAAAAACAAAAAACACCAGCGCCCCCTAGTGACGTAATAAAAATCATATAAAAAGCTAGGGTAGATAGTTGAGCAAAATATCTAATATCAGTAAGTCCTAAATTAACAATTGTTAGCATCTGCTTCCTGAAAAAACACCAGCGCCCCCTAGTGACGTAATAAAAATCATATAAAAAGCTAGGGTAGATAGTTGAGCAAAATATCTAATATCAGTAAGTCCTAAATTAACAATTGTTAGCATCTGCTTCCTGAAAAAACACCAGCGCCCCCTAGTGACGTAATAAAAATCATTCATATACTT